>NW_020271756.1:1142238-1379409 GCF_003268045.1 Sipha flava | reverse complement strand
ATTCAATCCGTTGATTCGGATTTCGGATTCAATCCGTTGATTCGGATTTCGGATTCAATCCGGCTTCATTGTTTTTAATAGGTAAAGGATAAACTATCAACAGTTTTGTAACAAAATATAAATGATACAATACAAATTACGATACGATACGTCGATACGCAATACGTACTAAGTAGTAAATACTAACATAATAACAAATTACTGAGCTGTAACTTGTAAGTAGTAACTAGTAACTATCGACTATTGAGTACAGACTACAGCAAAATACAGACTACAGAACAGTGAGTACAGAAAATAAATAACATTACACTCATGCCTTTTATTAAATATTAATAAAAGTATAATTGATATCGGATAACACCGTAGAACGCAACACAATATTTATTTATAGCACTTCTGAACAATAACAATACATGCGATAATAGAATAACCCATGAAGATAACAAGATTAAATACTTGAAATTTTCACCAAATGTTTATATTTATTAATGTTATTTATAATTTATATACAGTAAATTTTAAATAAACCGGATTTATATCATAATCCGGATTGAATGGATTGTAACATTTGTTTCAATCAGGATCGGTAATCCGGATATGTATTGATCCGGATTTGGTACTCGGCACTAGTATATACGAGGTCATTAACATCAGTACGGAAAAATACGTTCAGTATATTATAATCGCCTCTTAATATGTACCATGCGACTGATATACTAGTGACACCAAAATATACTCTAAGGTTTCTACATGGCTTACATAAATTTGCTTATACTGGAGGGAAGAATATAGCAATTTTCGACAACAAAGGAATCATTGTTACTGTATTTGACATGAACATAAAATTCCTCGAAGCTATCGGTCGTTAGAGACATACCTGATGAACAAAGGTCATTTCTTATGCATATCGCTACACCATCGCCTCTATTACAACGGCTTGTTTTGTTATTTTGGTATTAGAGGTAAACCATATAATTATCAAAGCTAAGGTTGGTATTAGAAATAGAATCATTAAGCCAGGTTTCGGTCACTATAAAGTAATAATAGTTTATAATGGAAATATTGCAACGTAGCACATGAAATTTTGTTCTAAAGCCCCGAACATTTTGTTAGTATCCTAAAAAGTATTTTTTTTACAAAATAATTCTTATTAAATACAGATTTATTAAAAGTGGTAGACGAAATATTATTGGCTACATTATTATAATTTATTTTACTTGTGGATGAGATTAGTTTTCTTGGTAAATAGCAAGATTTCCATTGATAAATCTTATAATAAATTTTTGCTCGCCTTGGTCTCGTCAATAGATCAACTCTTCTCATAATTTTTTCATTTATTCACGTTGAATCATCGTTAAATCGCATTAATTTATATTCGATGCCATTTTTTCAATATTACGGGGTTTTGACTTGAGTTTAAGTAGATTTAAATCTATATTTGTATAATTTAGTTCAACTTTAAGTGAACGGCTCTCCAAGGTGTCTTTTCCAAACCATCTAGCAAATTTTAGTTGTATTTGTAAGCCTAAGTCTGTTAACAGATAATTAGCTGTTGTACGAGTAATTTGTGGGTCATTGGATTCGTGTATCTTAATGTTGAAAAATATCATGTTGTTGGAATTTTGTAGTCTTAAATGGGTTTCGTGAATTATGTCTATCTAGTTTATTGTTTGTGTATGACTGGGGGAAAATTCTAGTACAGTGGTTCTTAACCTTTTTTCGAATGACGGAACACTTAACATTTTATAAGATTTTCGCGGAACACAACCGTAAAATAAAATAGTAATACATACATTTTTTAAATTTTATAATATATTAAACAATGAATGTATATTGTATAGCATAAAATTGTTTGTATGCCATACATGTTAGTGTTAGTCACTAAAAAATAATAAAATAATAAAAAAAGTTAAAAAAAAAATTAAAAATTTGAAATGAATATTTTGTATGAGATATTTGTGCCTGATGATTTTTACAGAAATTTTTAATATCTGGCAGTATGTATGATATTGCTACTCTCATTTCCTCTTCAATATTTGTCAGGCTTTCTCGTTTTTTTGTTTTGATATTCGTCAATGTTGAAAATCCAATGAAATTGCTTTTTCGGAATTTTTTTTAAATTCGGTTTGAACTGAAATCTAAAATTCTTTTACGTTTATTTCAGAAAATGTTATTTTGAGAGTTCGATTTGTTATTAGCGTTATGAATTCTTCCTCTTCTTCTAACGTAAATTCATAACTTGACGTGTTGATGTTCAACAACCTTTCAAAATAATTTTTTTCTTTAGACTGGAGATTGGCGTGTTTAGATGAAAAATGGTATTTTAATTTCGCTGGTGTTTTGCGCTAATAGACAACTTCTCCCCACAAACCACACATAGAGGAATTTGACAATAATTTTCGTAAACATAAGAGAATCCAAAATTTAAATAATCATTGTAATATTGTCTATTGACCTTTTTTATTTTATTCTCATTATTGAAAGTATCATAATTGATATTGCTTGTATTTATACTTGCATTATCAGTTCCAGAATCATGTTTTCGTTTAAGAAATTTGTCCATTTTGTTATTAAAATGGTCGTTACGAATGAACTTCTAATTAGAATAATTGGATAGAATATTTTATTAATTAAATAAATTTCAAATTGAACTTATTAATAACAGAATCCTTATTTACGAAGTTGTACATGCGTCTAACGTTGATAGCCGCGGGAAACGCACTAATACTAATGTATTTTATAACTTTTATTACTATATAACTTTTATATAGAACTAAAATTGTCGATATCTATGACGTATTTTATCGTGGAATGGTGGCGATTATCAAATAATATAATAATAATAATAATAATGTATATTATATAGTATACTGACACATATAATTCGAAAGTTAACGATAACGTTTTTATGTATAAAAATAAACTAACCTAAAATGATTCTATACACTATTCAGTATAAATTTATTGTTATACACGTCTTATACTTTTGTGTTTTGGAAGTCCATAAAAGTCAAAATGTTAAGATAATGGAACTAAAATTTTTTTTTTTCGCTGATTTTAAAATTTTGGCGGAACACTTATACCAAGTTCACGAAACACCTGTGTTCCGCGGAACACCGGTTAAAAACCATTGTTCTAGTACATCATTCTATCCACATACTCTATCCTATTCCGAGTAACAAACTTTAAACCACAGTTATCTACGGATAAAAATTATTGATTTAAGTACGGTCAAACTTAAATTACTACTTATGTTGAATAAGTTAACATAAACAATTCCAATTTCAACTTCTTTATTTTTATTGTTATAAAATACGATTTTAACGGTACTAATTAAATTTTATTCAAAAGTAGTCCTAACAAACTATTGTGCTTGTTGCAATTTAAATATCGAAATTGTTTTGTTTGTTATCAAATTAAAGATTTATAAAACTGCACACAGATACATGTGTAATTTTTATAATTTCACTGTTTGAATTGTCATATTGATGCACATCAGTATTGTAAGACAGCAATTCCCTACCTTTTTTTTTCTTAAATAACTCTAAGCTTAATATTTTGCTAGATTGCACCCATCATTATAACTTTCAAACTTTTTCATAAAACTACTCTATAAGTGTATAAACAATAATATAATATAATCTAATAATGAAAATATTTTTATATTTTGTAATAAGATACTCAAAAAAAAGAAATTAATTATAAATAAATAAAAATAAATTGTAATATAAAAATTTATTGAGACACTGGACTTTATTACGAAATGTTTAAAATCCTGTTAATATTATGTAATATATATATATTTATATTATAATCTTAAATTCGGAGCTAAATTCAGTTTATTTCTATACTTATTAAATACACATAGTATTCTATAATTTACTTTTTATACTCCATTTTCAAAAGATAAATCGACGGTAACATTTTCATTTTTAATGGCAAATATTGTGTATTTCCGAAACAAATCACTTTGAATAAAATAAATTCAACATTTTCCGCCATTACTCAAATTTTTACCCGTTCTTATCTTGTGTATCCCAGGTTGGGAACCGATATTTTAGGATATCATAGGGTAGAATCACCAGTTATGGCCACTTTAACAATTTGTACGCACAAATTAAATGTTAACACATTGTCAGTTAATAGCTAAGCAATGGCCATTTGAGAACCTATAGATTCAGACTTGCTTATAGTGGGGTCACAGTTATAGATTGTTTACTATAATAAAATGTCAAAAAAAAAATTGTTGGTAAAAAAGTATCAGTTTCTCCCTTTTATGGCCACCAAACCCCATCTATGACCATCATAAATACCCATTTATGGCCAGAATTATAAAAATACAAATAAAATTGTAATTTTATGATCAAATGAAATAATTTATTTAACATATATTAAATCTTTATACGCAGATTTATTGCAATGAAAATTGAAGGAAAGTTGAATATACTAATTATATTTAGATTTCAGGTAACTAAAAATACCACAATAAACAAAAATTATAATTAAATAATATTTTTATTATAATTTAGGAACATACTTTGGTTATTAAATAATTTCCTTTATTAAGTTAATTTTGAAAGTATTTAGTATTAAATATTAAATAATTTTAAATAGTAACAAAATTTAGATAAATAATAACAAAATAGAAATTATAACAATACAAATTAAAATATAGTAAATGGTGTCTTCAAATTTGCTTCATCAACTATTTTTTGACAAATTCAAAAGTCTTTCTTAATTTATTGGAAATTCCATTTTGGCACATGTAAGAATCCAATCTACTAATTATTTTTCGGTTTTACTACCAAGTATGGATGACACTCTACCATGCCCTATTGATTCTGTTAGTGACTTGACTTGAATTTTATTTCTCAAAGTAGTACGAGGTATCCTAAATGTCTTACTTGCTTCAGATTTACTCATCCCTAATACAACAAATAATGTTAGAACTTTAAACAATCAAATTATACTATACTCAATTATACCTTTATTAATTGCATCTAATTTTCTTAACCTTTGACGATGAGTATAAACACCTTTTTGGAGTTGTAAATGTATTTTTAATAGCTTGGGAGACATCTTCCTAAGGTATAATATACAACATTAATAAGTACATTTATAAAACAATTCATATTAGACCAATGGAATTAAATTAAATTGAATGTTTTTAAAAGTGGCCATTAAAGGAACTACATAAGATTCCATTTATAGCTATCGCTTGTCCATAGATGGATTTTTTAATGAAAAAGAGTTCCTTTTATGGCCAATTATAAAAATGTGTTGTAAAATAAAGTATCATATTGATTTAAATAATTTTACTTACCTGATGGTTAATTAACAGTAATGAAATGTAATTTTTTCTTTAAAAAAAACATACGAAAAGATTTACATTTCCTTAACAATTTAATTAAGAAATATGAAAAATGATGAGATAAACATTTTGTAACAGTGATAACAAAATAAAATCGAGGGAAAATGCTGCAATTCATATGTATTATGAATCAGTATATCTAACATAATATTTAATTACAATAATATCATGTAATGGTACAAAATTATGCTAATAAATAATATTTCAAAATGTGAAGTGGCCATAGATAGTGACTCCAACCTATGATCGAGTTATTAAGATCGTTCCCTCCCAGAAAATTTGATACATTATTATATTGCGCTCCAAGCGGATGTCTCCTCACCAAACCCTGGGCTCAGCTACACATCTCACACAGTTTAAAGTATAATTTAAAACCAATTTTATAGAACACATAATTAATGCGACTACGCATGTAGAGCTATTAAAAATAAAATTTTCTCATAAATCAGTTGATTAGAATCAAATTTATTTTATGTTATAATATACCTCGTAAATATAATAAAACCTACACTCTTTTGTATATTTTGCATTCGCCATCAATAAATATAGGTCAGCCGTGATGGAAAAATAGTATTATACAAGTAGTGTTCGGTGCGAATAAAGTCGATGATTTATCGTGTAACCTATGAAACACGAACTCGTAGATTTGTTTTCGGAATTTAAATTTACTTCAATTACAGAATTTATTTGCCCGATTTCTTAGAATATAAAATAATATCACTCAAAAAATTATGGGGTGTATAATAGAGTTTCGTTCATGTCGTCCGCTAGGTCACGCAATAACCAGCCATAAGTGTAACATGAACAATTTTGTTCTTAAGCGTCAACCAACACGATGTTCGTGCATTCGAGAAATAAATTGACAAACACTATTTTATTATTCGAATGAATTAGTCTCTGTTCAGTATTGTCATTCGAACCACGAAAAGTTTCTATGTTTGCAAATTGAAAATCCGTACTAATACTATTACATAGTATTAATATCAGTCTGGTAGTTTATCAACTTTTTAGCGCTTTAGCCTCGTGTTCATCGACATTTACAAATTTAAAAATGCTTAAATGTTTAATAATGAAAATCTGTTTAATATATGGTTTAATTTTTATTTTCAAATTATACGTACAGTACTTTATTGCAACAGTAAAACAATATCGTGAAAATAATATAGGTAATAATTAAATTTAATAATAATAAAAATATTCTTGTTTAATAATAGGTACCTACATTATATTATTTCGAATAACTGAAACGTTTCGCAATGAAATCGTTTCATTTGTAAATTATTATTAATGCGGCAATTAGTGTACTTTTGTATAATATGCAATAGCTTATTTATTATATATATTCGTAAAAAATATGATATTAATATGTTCACTGTGTAAATGAAACGCCTTTCATAAAGGGTAGGGGGGGGGTGAAAATAAAACTATAGCATAAACGCGATTATTTTAGAATGCCCACGTGCAATAATAATAAAGGTAGGTGGATTTTAGCATTAGCCGATATGAAATATTACAATTGATGTTATAATACTCATTATATCGGATATTGTTACACTGGGAATAGTAATTTATGAATAAATATTATAAGAAAATTAATTGCTTTACAGTCACTATATATTTTTACATTTATATCAAATCATTGCTCACTTTTAGTAGTTCGTTTATATGACCCTATTAATTTGTGACTCAATTTTTTATCCGACAAGTACGTGTATTTCATTTCAAAAGGGTAACACATACTAATGTCGCAATTTATCGATAATCTAATAAGTTAAAAATAGATGATCCTTGTTTGATTAAAAAAAATTAAATTAACTAGTTATGTTATTATTACCCGGCATTAACAAAACTTATACTTAATTGATTGGTAAACTAAATCGACATCAGGAAAAGACTCGATTATTTGGAATTGAAAGCTCGAGAGTGCAAAACTTTGTCTGTTAAAATTATCAAAAAGCAATAATGATTTTTTATTATTGTACTTTTTTGACTATCAAAATAAATTTTATATTTCTTATATCGTGAGTAGTGGCAACGCTATTAATTTCGATATAGTTCATTATTATGTAGTTAGGAGGCCAAGAGCTTTGATTAATTATAAGAACTAATTCTATATCAGTACCAAATGACAAACTAGCAGTTAGGCTTTTTTTGCAATTTTTAGAAACATGTTTTACTGCTGGTATAATAAAATTTATCGATATAACATTTATTTTTAACTAAAGTTATACACAGATTGAAACAAAAACATTATATGTAAATTGCCCAGTTATTGTGTGATTTTATTTGCAGTTTTAAATTTGTAAATATTTAATAAAATTTTATAAATAGCATTAAGATTAATAAATTACAAAACAAATGTTGACAAACTTACTTTTCATCAAATTTTCATTCGGTTATTGTTGGACGAAGAAAAATGGTTTAAGTGAATACCTAGTATACTTTATTGCATATAAATATATTGTTATGTGAATAGTTTATGTTAATTATTTTATTAAATAATTAATTGTTTACCTTTGTTATACTAAAACAATGATTGTTAATCAGACGTTTGTTGTTCGGTCAAACGTACCATAATTGATACGTTTTTTCTTTGTATTTCTAATGTTTTTATAATAATTACCATTATATTGAACTGCGGTAAAAGCGAAAAAAAGTAATTAAGAACTAGTTGTTTAATGTATTTTTGATTTAATTGTAATTTACTAAGTCAAAATGAAAATATCTTACCGACGGTTCGCTAATACAATATTATTAAAATGCATACGGAAAAATAATTGATTATTTCAATAATATAAAATAAAGTAGTAGTATAATATTTTTATAATTTTTACATTATAATGTACCTATATGTGCTTATATGATTTTACGAGTATATGAGCTAATAGCCTGACAAACAATACAAAATATCTTTAACACAAAATTAAGACTCAAAGTTTTCACTTATGATAAAAATTATTAAAATCATAACAGCAATTAGCCCTCTGTACCTATTATATTTATATTATGACATATTTGGAAACCTTCGAGATGAGTTTCTCGTGTAGTCAAACACTTAAAAAAAATGTATAATTTTAATTGCTTATGTTAATATGATATTAATTTACAATTAACTAACCATCAAATTAGAAAGATAATGAACAAGGAAAATCCAATACATTTCAGTTCTCAACAACCCACAATTACTTAATCAAGTACTCTCAAATAAAATAAAACTATAGTTACGTGTATATTTTTTCATAAAACACATTTGATTCGAAAACTTTAAAATCTCAATTTGCTATACTAATATTTAAAATTATATTACTCGAGTTTAGCGATTAGGTTTAAAAAAAAGCTTGGAACCTCGTCGAAGTTGTACCCATATATATATACAGTCTTAGTTATTCAAGTTTAGGTCATTATATTATCATGTCAATATTCCTCAACAAAAAATCTGTATAGCCAAAAATATTATCTGTATGCGAAAACATTCCACTTGGACGCACCAAGTCGAAATAAGTTTTTCTAGGTGTATACGTTTTTTTCTTAACTGATTTTTTTTCTCTGTACAACCTACTAAATTTGTATAAAATTATTGTTAATCGAATGCTATCGTGTAATAACTTTGGATTTTCAATAACTTCAGACAGAAACTTTAATCTACTCTCAGTATTAGAATTCTATGCACGCGGAAAACTGCAATTTTTAAGCTCTAACAAGAGCTATAAATAGTATAATAATAATAATACAAAAAAATTGAAACCATTCTTCTGAAATAAATCCTTTGGCCGTATAATACTCGCAAGTTACGCGAATATATGAAGCGATTTTTTTTTTTATATATATACTATTTCAGACGATTCTTCGGCATTATACCTCACACAATTCCTAGATTATCTGTTTTGGCACAGTGGCGTCATGATTTATAAATATATTTATACCCGTACATTTTGAATGTTGTGCTGTGATTACCTCATAATTTAATCAGGTGCATAATTTACTAGTGCACTTGATGACACACGTGAAGGGACTTGTGGAAACAGTAATGTTGTCACGTGCTGCTAAGCCTTTTACGTTGTGGTAGCTATTCTTCTAGATTTGGATGAAACACTGTTGGCTTGAAACACGCTGTCCATCAAGTCCCGGTCGGGACAATAGATGATACCAGGATAAGTTTGGAAAAACTTTTCATTTCTACGAAATATGAATAAATTCGTATCAGAAATATAGTAAGATTTCGAACACTCATAATTTTCCAATATCAGTTCCATTGATCAATAAATCCTGCATTACATCTAAATCTAAACTTCGTAAATTAAATTTTAGGAGTCATGTCGAACATCCAATTCACGCGATTGATTCGGTACTGTGTGCAATGAGAATTATCTACTCGGCATGATGTCCTTGGCTTGATGGTCGGAAGAGATTACCTTCAACCGATTGCCCTAATTTTTAATTTAACAACAAACCCTGCAGTTTTAACTCTGACGACGGTGTTCTAACGGTATTTTTTCAAGTAATATAAGAAACAAACCTCGTTCGTGACAGAACGTCACGACAATTGCAAACAAACGATAACCGCACTAGAGACATTGATGTGGATCATTAAAATATACAACGGATGTGTGCTGGCATTGCAGGTCATCATGGTTGCAAAAAAAATGAAGAACTGCCGTGTACGCATCAAACGATTCGGACATAAAATGCAATTTTTACGGTTAAGTTCTTGGATTTGAGCAGTCTAATGTTGATCGCATCACCGACGATTGAAAGACTAAGTAAACTTTCTCGTACAGTGGTCATCAAACTTTTTTTAAAAAAAACGACACATTGTGATTCTCGTAATTTTTTCATGATGTAGACATATTTTTAAAATTTTTTTTTTTTTTATTACACAATATTTCATTAATAATTGTTTGCACCAAAATAAATAAACACATTTTTACTTTATTATACACATAAGTACATTATTTATGCAATTCGTAAAAATTTTATTATATTTTAATTTTTTAATAATTTTAATTTTAATACATATATTAGTTACATTTATTGAGAAATATGTATTCGATGAGAGGTTAAAAATAAAGTTTAATTCTTGGATTTTTATAAATCACAACTCAATGCAACCAGTCTCATTTTTTTTTTTTTTTTTAATCTCAATTAAAAAATAAAATTATTAATGATACTTAGTTCACAATTTTTTTTTAAAACGTTCAATTTCTGACTGCATCAGATATTATAATAACAGTTTTTGTAGGCGCGGCAAGTGCCTTACATTAATGTTGGGCTTAGCTTGTTCGCCGATTAAATAATAAAAACAATGGATAATAGATAAACAATTAATACAAATAAATAAATATAAATTGGTAGTGGACTGTATAATTAAAACAAGTAATTATAATTATAAATATTTTCAATTGGGCACAGTAAAAAGAATAATACAAATGTTGCAGGCTGCCTGGTTGGCACAATAACTAAAAATGAAAATATGTTAGCCCTGCAGTAGCGTAACTACAGAGTTACAATAATTAACAATTAAGGATAAAATAATACATAAAATGAATATCAGACTGCAAGTAAATCAAATGAAAATAATAATAATATTAATTTGCCTACAATGACACCGCAGTGTTACATATATAAATACAATAAAAATAAATTATAATAACAATATTGTGACCAACACAGCACACAAATAATAAATAATATATAACTAAAGTATGTACTGGCCCGTCGGTCTGACTGTGCAGTCGAAGTGGTGCACCACTTGCCCGTGCGGTTATGGTACAATGTGGTGCCGGGATCTGTAATAATAATAATAATAATAATAATAATAATTACAATAAAAATAACAGTGGTGATCCCGCACACACGCACACCGACACCACTAACCATAACACGAAGAACTCACGAAAATGAAAACAATCAGAGCAGCACTCACAAACACGAATGAAATACACCACGCTCAATCACAAACAACCTCTGGTAAACCTGAAACAGGAAACGAATTTACGCTGGACAATATCTTAAGTGACTACTGTTCCGGGGACTGTCCAATTTATTAAGTTGGATTCCTTTATCGAATAATTTTTTTGCGTTTAATAACAAATCGTATAGTTTACTCCCAATATGAGCCACTAAGTTTTATCTAATTATATGTAAAAAAAAAAAAAACAATTAAGTAGGTAAATGTGAATAATAATTACCCTTTTCACGTAAATTTAACGTATAACAACTGCAGTATGCCTGCTAGGTGACAGGTTAATAAAATGTCATTGTTATCAGATTTCATTCAAAAAATTTGATATCTGATTTAAGTAATAATAAAATATCAAATATTATTTTTTTTTTCATTTTTAATAATACGCGTATCAAATATGGTCATTATCATATATATCATAAATACCGATGCATAACGCTACGAATCGATCAATCAATTTTCAAGTAAACAACCGAAAAACACAAAAAACAATCCAGGGATGTGTCAGACTTCGGAGCACTATGATACATATAATTGGACTAAATGATTACAAGATAAAGTTTATATTTCAACCAAAAATATCTATAGCAATTTCTTGATAAAAACTGCGCGAGAGATCACAACTCGTTTACACCATGTGACGGAGTGGGTCGTATAGCACTAGATTCTGATTATATCTGGTAACATTTAGTCTAATGCTTACAGCGCAAACTAATATAGTAAAAAATATAATAAATTAGCATGGTAGTTCAGCTGCCCGATTACTGGTTGGTATTGCATCGTCCGAACAATGATGGTAAGTTCAAACCATAACGATTAGGTATGTTATCATGTTTTTACAAGCTTCAAGCTTGCAATATTTTTTTAATTTTTGAAGTGTTTAATTCTAAAGTTCATTCAAAATATTATCTTTTAGGCGTTACGATTTTTATCAAATCAATGAAAACTCACATTTGGAAAATTCTAAATTAGTATGTCTCTAAGATTGCGTGTAAGATTTAAATCACGTTTTTATCCTATTAAGATGTTTGGAAAAAAAATCACTTAGTGCTTTTAAATAGAATACTCGTGATAGCAAACATTTATACTGTATACAGATCTCGCTTATAAGAAATAAAACCATATTCATACACAGTAATTTTTTTTTTTTATACTATTTAATGGTACTATAATTGATACTATAAAAGTTATTTTGATCAATTTGACTATTTATTTTTATCTTTACAGTAAATAAAAAAATAATTCATTTTATTTTTTAATGTCAACGTTTATGGATCATTTGAATATTATTTGTATCTAAGTTTAAATTCTCACTAATTCGATCAACGTTATTATTATTTGTTTCTAATATTGCATTAATTTGAGATCTATTTTTTTTGTTAAAATATTTAAGAATAAGAAAATTTTGATTGAAAACAATAATAATATGATGGAATTAGTATTCATTGGCAAGAGTTAAAAGCTATGTCGGTAAAAAAATCAATATAAGTTAGATTTAAATTTCGTTTATGGACCTTTTCATCCTAGTAAATAGATTTTTTTTCTAATAAAAATGTCATATATTTCATGTTAACTTTAGGGGGAAATATTATTATTATATTAACTAAGGATGGAATAAATGGGGTGTGACAGGGCTTCTTTATACCAAGACATCACGTTCGCATGCAATTTGAAATTTTGATTTTTTTTTCTTTACTCTTTCTTATACATTTTCTTATAACGTTATAGAAAAAGTAATTTGATCTGTTATCTTTTCATAATAAAAATCATGTTTTCCTTTTAAAACTTAGATTAGATTTATATGAATGTTTTTTTACAAGAACTTGCAATTCATGAATTTTTCAGATTTTATTTTACCTGATGTAGGAAATTATTTAAAATATTGTTAAAAAAAATCGCAATGGACGTTCAATAATCGATTAATTTTGTCTTAGATTTGTTCAATAATATTGTGATTTACAAGTTCTCACTGATTAAATACCGTATAATAAGTAAAAATAATAAAATGTAGAAATATGTTTTTCAATTGAAATTATGCAAAAATATACAGCATAATATTTTGTTATCAATCTAATTAAGACTAATGAAAACTCTTTACGTATTACATGTATAATATGTAAAAAATAGTAACATGTATTTTATGAAGAATCCGGTCTTTATTTTTCAGTTATTTCCTAACTTTGAGCTTTAAGAATAATATAAGCTTAACTGATTACAAATATAAAAATCAATCAACATAATACATAAAATAAACAAATTGTAGCTAAGTGATATATTAAATTACAAGTAATATTATATGAACTGTATGTTTTGATGATTTTCAATAAATCGAGGAACTCTAACTGTAGATTATTATGTATAAATATATTTATTTTTTTCGTTGTATATTATCGTATTATGAACTGTTAACATTTTAACTTTCCGTACCAATATAAAAAAACTTACGTTTTAATTACCGTATAATTAATCACTGTAAACGCAATTATTACGATTTTTTTTTTCCATAGTACCAAGTTTACAGGTAACATAATTTAAACATTCTTCGGTGTAGTTCAAATACGTATTTGAATTTTAGCATAATAGACTTATCGACAAAAATAATTGATTATATCAAGAGAAAATGAGTGATGTTTTTGGTAATTTATTCATATTTTTATAATTGTTGGTTCTTGGGGTAGTTTCAGTTACCCTGGACTCTTCTCCCCATTAATTCACCACGGTCAACTTTGTATACACCGATCGTAAATCACTTTACGCTTATAAAAATGATCGGGCACCATCGTCCATGACGTTTTGGTTTCACATAGCATGCTCATTATGATAATGTATCGTATGACGTTGAGCCCTATCTACGCTAGAAACAACTAGGAAATCGACGAGGACCAAACGAAGACACGATTTCTAAGTGCCATCTCAATTTTTATTTCGTACAACTCTGGTTATTCTTACGAGTAGTAAAGTTCTATGCAGGCAGTATTTCTTCCCGGGGCTATTTACTAATACATGCATATATTGTATTATAATTTAATGTATGTGTATATATGTCTGTGTGCGTATGTATTTGCAAAGCTGTCATATCACTTGAATTTCCTGTTCACGCGACGTCAAAACTCCAAAAACAGATTTATGCACTCTCTCTCTCTCTCTCTCTCTCTCTTTCCACACCATCTACCCTCTGACAATCGATGCTGGTTCCTACGATACATACATATTCTATACTACGCCCACCTCTATGCTATGCACTCATACAGATGCATGGTGAAAGACGTAAGCGTCAAAATAAGATAAAAAATAAAATAATCGTATCGAACCTTATTCACATGTTTGATAGGAAAAGAATTCGATAACTTGGGTGTTATATTAATTTGTTAACTTGTTGACTATTATTTTATGCTAACTGAATAAATTAAATATAACTATTTTTTAATATTGGTTGGTAATATTCTTACTTAAATGCTCATATTTTGATATTTTTTATTATCGGCTTATGATTCTAATTTATGCATTCATATTTTGATATTTTTTGATACTACTACTTAGTGATGGGAATGAAATCCAGATTCTCTGAAAATCTGAAAAAACCGGATTTCGGATTTTAAGTTGTAAAATCTAAATATTTGAATTTCACATTGTGGATTTCTGTATTCTAAATCAGAAACTTAAGTTATTTGTTATAAATTCTATTGTAAATAAACAAACATTTTCTATTTTAAATAAAAAAATTATTTGAACTTTAAAATTGTAAAATCTATACATATTTTTGCACTTTGCTTTGTATTAAAACAATATTAAGTTTTAGTTATAAAAAAATATAAAATGTTTTTATATGATACAGCTCTAGCATGAATTTTTCTGTAGGATAAGTACAACTGAAATAAATAATACTAAATAGTATAATACAATATCAATATGTCACTCTAATAATAAAATAAATATGCAGTATATTAATGTGTGATGCTTAAATTATGAGCGATACCTCTTAAAAATGTTAATATGTCCCTATTATTATAATTGCTAACTATTTTAAAGATTCGCTTATCAAAATCCAAAAATTTTTTTGTTTTTTCGGTGGGCTTTAACCAGCTTCTAATTGGCAATAAAAAGTATACCGACCACTCCGTATTTTTCTTAAGCAAGATATAAAAGTCCATAGTGTTGGATTAGTAACCCCCATTTGAACATTGAGTCGTCTATTAGCGGCTTCGGCATAATTATTAGTTCTATCATTTTTATTTAAAACTCGTTCGTGGACATTCTACATATTTGGAGGAAAACGTGCATTTCGACGTCGATTTCTATGAACTCTACCTATATAATTTTCTTCAAACCAGTCTAACAAAGGTAAGATTTCTTCTGATAATTCATCCGACAGAATGTCCGTAATAACACCTGGCGCCGAAACGTACTTCGCGCCGAAACGGCCTCGCGCCGAAATGCCGGCACCGAAAAGCCCGCGTCGAAACGCTCGCGGCGAAATGTCCTAGATCGTGTAGACTTATTACAACGCATAGTACAAAAAAGAAAACATACATTACAATCAACCAGAAAAAGGTAATTTAAGTTCAATTTTGATTAATTTAAAATTAGACCATTTTTCATGACGTAGAATAAAAGCGATTTATAAATAACATGTTAATAGATTCTTATTTTGGTATTTAGTAATTATCGAACTTGTATTAAAAAAATGGGGAAAAATTACAAAAAATATTTTTTACAACTTTTGATATTGAAATTCAAATCTAGATACCTAACTTTTTACTTATTCTTAATCTACCACCCTATTCCAACCCATATACACTAACTATCAAATATTTATTGACAGTTTGTTCCTTTTTATTGGTACATTGGTATCTAATATGATAACAGTTTTGTCCGATAATCTCGAATTGATTTTAAAATTTTCGGTAAGGTCTACGAAATTCTGAAATACACATTTCAGACGGTTTTAAAATGTTTAATCTTATATTTGTGCATGATTAATACAATTTTTTGTTTCATAAAATTGTTTATTTGTAGTAGGAAGTTCTGAAAATTTAATATTATCTTACACATATGATTTATTTTAAGTACTGAAAAAATTTCAAAAATTGTTGTTCAGAATTTATTTTTTTTACGCGTTTTAAGTTTCATTTTAATGAAATCAATAATTTCACGAAAAATGACGATTTTTTTTTTTTCAATTTACCAAAAATGAAAATGTTTTCAATAATTTTCAAGTTCAAGTGTTACTTATTTGAAATTATGAATTTACTAATTTGATCTATACTTCATAGGGTATATGATAGTCACGATGATGCTGAACAAAGCGCTAGTGAACAGATAGATACATCCTCGACGTCAAATAATCAATGTGATCAAACATTCTCATTATCAATATATACTGAACATAACAATATAGCCTCAACGTCCATTGATTCATCATATGGTATTCCACCTCAAAAACGTTTAAAACGAACATATATAAAAAAACAAAAAGGTTAAACCATTACACCATGAATGCAAAGAAATAATAACACAAAGTATTTGTGAAGTTATTACCATTGACTTGTTTCCTTTTTTTTTTTTTTGTTGAAAATAATGAATTTAAAAATCTCATGAATTTAATTGAGCTGAGTTATCAAATACCATGTCGAAAAACAATAAGTACTCGCATTGAACAATTGTACAAAAATAAAGTAAATGATACAAAAAATGAGCAAAAAAATATTAATGATATCGCTCTAACTACCGATGGATGGAGTTCACTAGCTATCGATTCTTATATTACATATACTGGTCACTATTTCGATAAAAATTAGACATTGTGCAATGTAACATTATCTATTGAAGAAATGCCAGAATCCCACACAGCTAACTACCGAAAAGATGAAATTATATAAATTTTATAAAAATGGAACTTAACTAATAAGGTTATTGGTATAACCCATGACAACGCATCAAACATTATAAACGTAGTCAAAAATTTAGAAGATCAATTAAATTTGTATCCGAGTAGATGCGCAGCATATACAATTCAGTCAGCTATCAAGAAAGGTCTCGATGAAAATGTTTGTAGCCATTTGTTAGAAATTATATCTACAACAAATAGGTCAAAAACAGTTAACTCTGTTCAAAGTTGTCCCACTAGATGGAATTCATCCCTAGCAATGTTAGACCGTTTACTTATACTGCATACAGCAGTGTAGCAGTTATATCAGATAGAGAATATTTTAATACGACAATTGCGAAAAAATTAGAAATATTAGAAGAAGATTGGGATAAATGTGAAGTTCTTGGCAAGTTATTGAAATCACTGCAACTAGCTACGACAATATTATATTCTGAACAAAAAATCACTATATCTATTGTAAATATTTAATATAAACTAAAACCTTGTTAATAATTAATTTTATTGTTTAATTCTAAAAACTTTAAAAACTTGTTTATGTATTTTAGGGTCATCCACTTATCGTTAGTCTTATCGCTAAGCACTTGAGTTCAAATCAAACAAACTGTATGTTCGCTGCCATGTTTAAAAACACAGTTTCCAAAGATTTTGCTAAAAGATTTTCGATGGAAAGTATGTCTGAAAAAAAATACTAATGAAATATCAGTGAATGTATCTCAAATTGCAAGTCTACTTGATCCTAGGTACAAAAATTTAAAATTTGAACACTCGGAAAAAATTAAATACCGTATTCAATCAATTGTTCGTTCATAAATATTATCTGTAAATCAAATTTCAACAACTGTATGTGGCAATACTCAAATTGCAAAAAAAAACTATGTTAGACGAGCTAATGGGTCAATTCTATGATGATAATGAGGACGAATTAACTTGTTATTTGTCAGAGCCTCAAATAAATAATAACGAGAATCCATGTTTATGGTGGAAAACACGAAAAAACGTATATCCTAAAATATCAGTTTTGGCGAAAAATATTTTATACATTCCTGCTTCATTAGTATCGTCCGAACATGTATTTTCTACAGCAATTAATATAATTACATCCAAGCGAAACCGAATAACTCCGTATAATTTGTCAGCATTGGTATTTTTGAAAAACAACTATTAAGGCAAAACGTATTATTTTATATCATTTAAAATATTATTATAACCATAGAAGTATTATTTTCATTGTTACTCTTACTATTATAAATTATTATTATTTAATTATTTATTTATTTATAATTATTATTTCAAACTTAAATTATTATTTTTGTAATTAAATATATATTTTCATTATTACTTTTACTTTTCTGTTAATTAAACAAAGTACATTTAGGTATTATTTATTGTGTCTTTTTGGATACTTTTTCTGATGCTTATAAATGTTGTTACTAATTTCATGTATGAATTGAGTTTAGGTCGTAATATCTACATGTTATTGCAATATTGATAATTTTTGTTGTTGTTGTTGTTGTTATATTTTTGCTTTAAAAGTTTTCCTATAAATATATTAATTCATTAAAAAAAAAAATTTTTATTTATCAAGGCATTAATATAAGGAATCCATATAGAAATATTAATTTAATGTTTTAAAATCAGAAATCCGGATTTTTCTCCGAATTCGGATTATGGATTTCGAATTTTGTGAAACCGGATTTTCGAACTTCGGTAAATCCAGATTTGTGCCAACACTAGTACTAGTATAACAACTAATATTAAATATTTTGTTTTTATTTTTATTTTTGAACGGGTCGATCACAAATCACATTTATTTTTAATACAACCCCATTTTTTTTTTTTTTTTTAATTTTTATAACCCTCTTTTATACCCTAATATCAACAATCATAATTATATACTATTAACTAATGGATGGGCAGAACGGGGATATAAGATTTTTTAAATGTACTTTTGAAATAAAATTAAATAAATATTAATTAAAAAGAAAAAGATGAAAAAAAAATCATTGAAAATCTACAAAAGTACCTGAAACGTTAATCATAAACCATAGTTGTGTAATATTGTTAAAATTTCAAGAAATGAACGAGCATACTTTCTAAACATTTTTTTTTAATACTACAGTAATCCAAGTTTCTCATTAATCTGTTAGTGTTCCGCGGTATTGTACATATTATAAATAAAAGTAGGATTCCGGATATTATAACGAGTGTATATCCATAATTAAGGGTGAAAAAAAATCGAACATAATCAGGTAAAACAAGTCATGCTGTTTTCGTCAAGACGAAATGGTATGATTGTCGAAATTATAAAGAACGACGAAAGGGACACATGTGGTTACGATCCAATTATCTAATAATATGAAAAATTATTGCTATTGCCGTATTGTCTAGAAATCTCAAATTATTATCTATGTGGGACTTACCCTTCAACTATCGATATTTTATAACACGGATTAAAAATACAGTATATTCACGATTGAGGAAGCAGGTAGGACGGATACCGAGATTCGACCCTTTTCGGAATTAAAATAAGTGTTTAAGGTCTATAAAATTTGTGCCACCAAACACACGATTATAAAATGTCCCCCGAACACAACTCCTACACACTCAATAGCACGATAAAAAAGCGCAACATTGATAGCGAATCATAAAAAGGGGGACAACAATTATACTGTGAAACCGAATAATATAATAATATAAAGATAATTAGTAATGGCGAACGACATAAACTTTAAATAATTGTATAATATATGGATTATTATAATTATGCTACAAGCAGATGTACTTGTATAACAAACAAATATGCCACCTAAACCGATCAGCGCTGTTGGATTCGGTGGTGTGCAATTATTTTCCTTTGCCCTTGGTTCGGAATCGTAGTTTTTTTTTAATGTGGACCCAGTATACGTATAAGTGCACCATAAATGTAACTTGAAGCATAACGTATTTACAATTATTTATCTCTATTAAGTCTCTGACGTCGCGTGTTACGGTAATTTTAGTTATTTTATTTATATTTTGTGTTAATTACAGCTTTATAATACCACAAATAAATATTATTTTATCTATAATTATAAATTCCACGATTTTTGTTGAATTCTGTCGACCGTTGGTGCCACCGTTGTTTTAGTTATTTTATACAATTTGTGAACTTCATTAAAATTTATGATTGTTTTGTTTCGCAGATTACTACGATAGTTATCAATTTTCCATTATGACAATGTTGACATTCAAAGTGGGAGGTGCAATTATTCTATATTAAATTTAGGTTATCATTTATTTTTTCTTATATAATAAGGTAGAAATTATGGGGAGGTTAATAGTTTCGAGATATAATTGATCCTCCTCGCCACATTTCTTTGGTGCAAATGATTAGTAGTCACTGGTCGTACGCGCAGCACTGCTAAAACGCTAACAATTTTTGTGTTTATATATAAGTAATAGTAAATTAGACTTAATTCTGAGTTCATTATATTTATGTATTTGATCAATACATTTGTGGACAATACACCACTTCTAATTTAAACAGAACAAAACAATTTATAGTCTTATTTTTTACTACACAAAATTTGATATAAATAGGTAATAGAAATCGTAATATTTTTTTTTTTTTATATTACCTATCAATAGTATAAAAATATTAAATTCCAACCTAGGCATGGGCCTATATTACCTACCCCTTGAATCAGGCCTGCCAGTCATTTCCAGTCAGGTCATATGACCAAACTTTTATTCGTTACAGTCAGCATCATATAGTTGTACCATCACATATAGGTATAAAACGTGGCAGCAAATTCTTGTCGATCATTGAATTAATTGATTTTCATTTAGTTCTCTGTGCTTAGTTATATTAGTCTAATATGGGAAATCAATTTCTTATTACATTTTAAAATGAATTCATGGTTTCTCACAGCTATGTACTTACAACATTGTTTCCCTACCATCTTGGTCGAATGTAAAAAAAATTAAAAAAATTTAAGCACCCCTGGCCTAATACTGGGCAATGATCTAGGTATTCAGTACTTTCGAAATATTTTATGAGAACAGTATAGTTAAATTCGCTTGCAATCTGCGAACGCGTGTACCATATTATATGAATACTTCACGAACGATTTACGTGAACGACAGTCCGTACGGGAGTTATATAACAATAAAATGTTGAGCTCAAGTCTCCGTACTGCAAATTTTAATATATTCGTAGACGTGCAGATCCCACAGTGGTTTATTTTTTATATATTATTCATCACGTCTTTTTCTTTTTCTTTTTTTTTTTTTTTTTTTGTTACATTTTTACTCATTAATATACATATACAATATCGCCGTAAGCACGGCTAAAAGGTTAGGAGGGGGCATGAGCTCTTCTAAAACTATTTACGTGTGTTTGAACAGTTTAGTGATGTGTTTATGAGGTTATACACGTATATGAATGGGATTTAGATCTCATCCTGTTTTATACATTGTCTTACTTCGCGTGCAACATTTGAGATTCCGAGCGAAGCGAACATTATATGTTCTCATGTATAATATACAATGTTGGGAATAGATAATGCAAAATTTATCTAGATAAAGATGAAAGATAATATGTCCAAATTCATCTAGATAAAGATAATAGATAAAAAAAATTAAAATATCTAGATAAAGATAAAAGATAATTTCATTTTTATTTAGATAAAAAAAAAGATATTTTTAAAAAAATTTATTTGTTGGTCAATATTTCGTATTTGTAATAATATCTATGAAGACACAATTATAATCATCATTATCAATAGGTACCTAAGTGTTTAATGTAGTAATGTAGTAATGTAGTTTTTTTGTAGTAATGTAGTGTACCATTAAGCAGTATTTATATATAAAGTACAGTATTTAATGATAATTAATCACTAAACTGACACAAAAAAAAAACCATGAAAATTGCTTAGTATTAAGATGAATACAGAATAACAGATTATTTTAAGTTGACAATATTGTTTTCCATATAATCCCAATTTGATGATTTTCATTATTCTATTATTTACGACTTTATAGGTTCCAAGAGTGAAGTGTTGACTATTTAGTGTATGAGTTACGTGGGTATACTAAAATCAAATATATATATATAATAATAATAACTATATTTGGAACTTCCATGGAAAAATAAGAAATACTAAAGATATTTTTCCGGCATGAAAATACAAACAAAATGTCATACCAAGAAATAAGAATTACTTATTAATAATACACGAATTATAATTATGAATACAAAATCTATATATATATATATATATATATAAAAGTCGGGTTAGTTACAGAATTTATAATTCAAGAACGGCTGGACCGATTTTGATGATCTCTGATTTATTAGATTCGTCTCCATACAAGAATAAAAATAACTTTAATCTTGGCGAGAATTCAGACAATTATCTAGATAAGTAAATATTTTATCTTAAATAAGTAATTAGATAACTGAGCGTTATTTGTCTAGATAAGATAAAAGATGACAAAAAATCTATCTAGATAAGTCCCAACACTGATAATATAATAATGAAATACATTATATAGACGTATACTATGCGTACGCGTGCATAGGTATTGCAACGATATGTTTACACTCTTTTTTTAAACAATAATTTTTGCCGTTCGTGATCCGAAATTTTTCAAAACAACAACTATTCAGACCACGATTTCCATCTGGTTTGATAATCTATTCAAAAAGGTATATTTACGAATCCCTCAAAAAATGTTATAAAAAAAAAAAAAAAAAAAAATGCCTAACCAGTGTCTGGCAAATCAAATTTGGTTAAATCTTGTCTGATTTAATTATGTGTAGTTTTTTTTTTTTTTTTAAGTAATAAATAAATCTCTGCACCATTTGCTTTTGAGTCACTTTGGGGGGCTATTTGGGATTGTGAAGGATGATAAGTTCTTGTTGAGAGGATTTGAATGGGAAGATAGACAGTTAAAAATTAGTTAAAAGTTTAGCTTTGTTATGAATAGTTTTTAAGTTACATTCTGTATGAAGGGTATGGTTCGACACGTATGGAGGGGCGTTAACTAATTTCCTTAAGGTCATATTTTGAAAAACTTGTATCTTATTCAGATTAGATTTCTTAGTAGCTCTCCATAATTGCAATCCGTATATCCATATGAGTTTTAATAAGGTTTTATACATAAAGAGTTTGATATAATTAGGGGTGGCTTTATTACCAATTAAATACTGAAGCATACGTAATCGGATGTTAAAGGAATTTTTTTTCACGTAGATGTTGAGGCCAGGTTAAGCGTTGGTCAAGTGTTAGACCAAGTAATTTTACTGAGGGTGATGAAGGGACAGGTATGCTATAAAGAAGTACATTTGGGCAATTTGCTTGCCTTAGAGTAAAAGTACATCAATGTCAGTGATAATTTGCTCTACAACGGGAGTGGAGAAATTTGGAGCCTGATTTTTAACGATTTTTCGAAGCGAAAATATTTTTTTAAATTTGTTCAGAAGTTGTTTGAGTAGTTGGTGAGATTGGAGGTTTAGAAGAATAAAAAGTGGAGAGATTTATTTTATTAGATTTTGTAACAATTCAATCTGAATCGGTTGAGTACATGACCCTGATGTATTATGTATACGAGTATACTAATATTTAATTAATCTTATCGGTAAAGTACGATTTTTCAAAAAAAAATGTTTATATTTTTTTGGACTATTATTTAGATCAAATTTGAAATTTCACTTTTAAGATGGATAAATACAATCCAAGATTTTACATAATATTATAAAATTATTAATTATAATTTAATTGAAAAATAAATAAGATAAATAAAATCGATGCACATAAAACCTGAATAACTTAATTGAACGACAAAAATAGAAAACCGTATATCCAGTTAATGACATGAAAAATATATGATTTCCTAATTTTAATATGTAATTTATTTATTACATATAATATTATAATATATTATATGTATATAACATATAATATATTATATTTTTTTATATTCTGGTGGTCCCCAAGCTTTTTCTTTCCATGGACGCTGCTCTGCTGACTTTTATCGGTTATAAAATAAATTACAATAATAATTAATGACACAGTTACCATTATTTCAATTATCAAAAATAATGCATTACCACTACCGGTTATTTTTCCCGTATTTGATAAACGACTGTCTGAGTCTGGTGAAATCTGTTTCTGCATTAGTAGTTGAAGTGATCACAGAATATACTAAAATCTTCGTGACGTGTAGGTAATACGAAATGCATATACAGTGTATATTATACACGTGAAAGTTTTGAAATATTCTGTAAAAAAAAAACTAATGGAAATTTATAGAAACTCGTAATATATTTATATAAATATAGCGGTACGATAACGTTGTGATACCAAGGAGTTTTCAAGGATTTGCAAACGGTCAATTATTTCAACCAAAACATACCAATCTTTTTCCGATCTACCGAGTAATACATTACATGATAAGTATTTTTAAAACTGTTTTAAATTCTTTATTATGTGTACGTATAAGACTCAGATTATTATACTTATACCATTAGTACTTGAGAGATTGATCACTTTAATTTTTCAAATTTTAATTCGTAACTATAAATTTGGTTAGAATATTTTAAAATGTAAGAAATTTTAAATGTTGATTGTTCCAAATAAAAATAAAAAGTTGAAATGTGATTTGATCGATCTCATGTAGACAAAATAACGAATTTAAATATTTCTTTTTTGTAAATTTTATCGCATTACTAAAATATTATGACATCACGCAAGCTCACAAATAATTTCCCTCATATCAGGATCGTCTAAACACAGGAATGAACCTTAAGCATTCTGCGCATGCGCGTAATTTATTCACCACTATCATAATGTTAGGCTGTTTTACAGATATATATATATAATTAGACCCCCTGTGGATAGGGGGCCAGAATACACCCATCGTAGTCCATGCCTGTCGTAAGAGGCGACAAAAATGGACCTGAAGGTGAGTAGCAGCGCCTTCAGTATTGGCAATAGGTGGATGCTTCGTAAGCAGGTACAGCTATAGCCAGGTAGAAGTAGTAGGCGTGCATGGAGACCGTGAACACGGCTACCACACTGCGATGTGGAAGGCAAGAGGAAACCACCACATTAATCTCCTTAGTCAAATAACAAATGACCAGCACAATAAATGATAACATGTATGGAAACGACCTTATCGGAGAGGTTATTCCCGGCAGGAGGCCAAACAAGGTACCTCAGATCGTCACCAAGCGAAATCCTTGTAGTATGATAGGAACATGGAATGTCAGAACCCTGTTACAAACAGGGAAACTAGAAAATCTTAAGATTGAGATGAAACGTCTCAAAATTGATATTTTGGGAATAAGTGAAATGAGATGGAATGGTCAAGGTGACTTTATATCGGGAGATTACAGAGTCATTTACTCCGGTGGTGACAATGGAAATAATGGAGTTGGCATTATTCTGAATAAAAAATGGACACAATGTGTGAAAAGTTACATAGCTTACGATGATAAATTGATAATTGTAACGTTTGACTCTCCTCTATGTGTCGGATTGTCAAGGTATACGTATATATATATATTTCCAAGTATATTAGACAGTGTTTTTATATAAATAGATGATAATAATATTTATTTTTATTTTTTATGAATAAAATTACAAATATGACACAAACATATATAGCATTTATATGAAGATATATTACTGATTATTTTAGTTTTAAATGTTAAATGATTGATGGAGAACAGTTCCTCCCAAACCGTAAGAGCTGCTTGGCTTGTTCGCGGCAAAAGTGTCGGGCGGCTGAACCAGCGGTGGGATGTCCTGGATTGAGTTGGTAATAATAAATAATAAAACACAACTGGTAGTGGCACTGTGGATGGCGGCTAATGTTCTGATTGCTAGGGAAGTTGACGATGTCACAGTTGATGAAGTTCAACTGACAAGTTGTTAGGTTTACTTATCTACGGAGAACTATGTAACATACAGTGAAATACAACTAATTATATTCTATATGCATAGTACCCGTAGAAGTTCAACTGGACAACTGCAAGAGAGGTGATTTTGAGTTTATTCGTTAGGGTATTTAAGCGTGTAAGATCTGGATGTGTATAGCAGAGTGTGGATTGGCGATGTTTTTGGTTTTTCTTAGTTTTTCTTTTAAATTGAAGATGTATTGTGACGCGGAGTAGTTTCGAGAAGTGCTTACAGATATATATTGATGATTTTTTAGCAGTGGAGATCACGAAATTAATTTGATAGATTAGAAAATGTAAAAGGAAGTTCGGAAAGAAAATCGTCAGTGAAAAAAGAGCGCTCTATATTGGGTATTAAATGACGCGAAAGGTACGACGCGCCGCGCATATCAAAGAGAGCGGGTGCGTCGGTGTCGGTTGCATAATCGGACACCACTAGGTGGCGACACATACGTGGTTTACGCTACATAATGATCAAATTAAAATCAGTTCCCAATGACATCGCAATAATACAAGCATATATGCCCATAACACAAGCGAACGACGGAGAAGTGGAAGAGATCTACGAAAAGATAGAAGAACTCATTAGTCTCACAAATAGTAAGGAAAATTTAATTATCATGGGAGACTGGAATGCGATTGTGGGTGAAAATATAGACGGCAGAGAAGTTGGTAAATATGGACTCGGAACAAGGAATGAAAGAGGTGATCGTCTTGTCGAATTCTGTAGACAACATGATTTAATTATAACTAATACTTTATTCATGAATCATAAAAGAAGACGCTACACATTTAAAATGCCAGGTGATATTAACAGATACCAATTAGACTATATCCTATATTAGACTAGGTAAAGAATAGATATAAAAACCAGATCAAATCGAGTAAATCTTACCCAGGAGCTGATATTGACAGTGATCACAACCTGGTAATGATCAAATCCTTATTGAAATTTAAGAAATTAGAAAGACCGAAAAATAAAGGTCATGATTGGAATTTGTGTCAACTAAAGCAACCAGAAATAAGAAAACTGTTCGAAAAAAAAATGCAAAGAAAAACTTGATATCAAAGGTAAGCCAAAGACAGATGACTGTTATAATATAGAACATGGGTGGCGTTGTATAAAAGAATCTATTGTCCAGTCTGCAGAAGAAGTATTAAATAGGGAGAAACCAATACCGAAACGCGAATGGATAACAATGGAAATAATTCAAGATATAGAAAGAAGAAGATTGCTTAAAAACAAAACAGATGAAGAAAGTAAAAAACAATATAAGACGTTAAGAAATAAAATAAACCGTGAAGCGAAAAAAGCCAAAGAGAAGTAGATCGAAAAGAATTGTGAAGAAATAGACAATATGATGAAATGCAATCAACTGGACAAAGCATACAAACTCATCAAACGATACTTTAATGAAAAAAAGTCACACACGTAAAGGATAAAGAAGGAAATTTACTTATAGATGAAATAGCGATAGCGAATAGATGGAAATAATACGTAGAAGAACTATACAGAGAAGAAGAAAACACCGAATTACTCGTTGAGAACCTAACCGACGGTGACTTTGATTTAAATGCAAATACAAGGATCCTAAAATCAGAATTTGAAGACACACTTCAATTAATGAAGAAAAATAAAGCACCAGGCCCAGACAAACTAAACGCAGAACTCCTACAACAGTCAGGTGATGAAATAAAGAACGCCCTTTACGAACTGTTATGTCAAATATACGAGACTGGGAAAATTCCGAGAGATTTTGGATGTAGTAGATTAGTTATCCTACCAAAAAAACCAAGAGCCAACCAGTGCGAAAATTTCCGGATCCTAAGCTTGATATCGCATGCGACTAAATTGCTGACAATAATTGTAAGCAAAAGGATTAGTAAAAGGATAGAAGCTAGATTAGACAATGACCAATATGGTTTCCGGAAAAACAAAGGGTCCAGGGAGGCTATTTTAGGTCTGAGAGTAATAATTGAAAAACAAATTGAGAGACAAAAAATCACTTATATGGCTTTTATAGACCTGGAAAAAGCATTCGATAGCATAAATTGGGCAAGTCTCTTTAAAATTTTGGAAGAAACAGAGATAGATTTTAAAGACAGGCGTATTCTCTATAAGATTTATGAAGAACAAGAAACCATTATCAACATTAATAAAACAACAGTGACTGCTAGAATCCAAAAAGGTGTGAGACAAGGGTGCCCACTTTCACCTGCATTGTTCAATGTATTTATTGAAAAAGCAATAAATTTCATAAAGCTTCGGTTAGAACAAGAAGGAATCGGAGTAAAAATAGAAGGGGTACTAATACCAATGCTTCGCTTTGCTGATGATATAGTCGTTCTCACAACATCTGAGAAAGACTTACAAGCAGCACTAAATGTAATGAATATTATGTTTAAAGAATATAGAATAGTCTGAAAATAAATGCAGCCAAGACCAAAACCTTAGTATGTTACAAGAAAAACGTACCATCTATAAATATAACATTAGAAAACAAAGAAATTATCCAAGTAGATTATTTTAAATACTTAGGCAGCATTATAACAGACGACGGAAAATCAATTAAAGAAATCAGAAGCAGGATAGGTCAAGCAAAGAATACATTCCTTAAAAAGAGAAAAATATTAACATCAAAAAATATGAACATAGCAACGAAGAAACGGTTCATAAAAATATAAGTCTGGAGTGTGGCATTGTACGGAAGTGAGACCTGGACAATTAATAAGAAAGAAAAAGATATGTTAGAAGCTCTCGAGATGTGGTGTTGGAGAAAAATGCAGAGAATAAGCTGGACTGATAGAAGATCAAATGAAGATATCCTGAGAACAATAGATGAAAAACGATCATTGATAGACACCATAAAGAGAAGGAGATGGCAGATGATAGGACATACGTTGAGGCATGGAGATGAACTGCATAGTATAATAATCGAAGGTATGATAGAGGGTACAAGATCAAGAGGAAGACCTAGGACGAGATACATCAGTCAAATAATACAAGATGCAGGAGTCATTTCCTACAGGGAGCTTAAGAATATGGCAAATGATAGAGAAAAATGGAGAAGTCATTTATTGTAAAACATTTGTTAAAAACCAATCTCCGGATTGAAAAAAAATATATATATATAATTAGATAGCCGAATCCTTTAAATTATTGAAGTCTGGCAGCCATATGCAGTTTGGGCAATGTTTACACTTTGTTATCATTATTGATCATAGTGATAAGTAACTGATTATAAAAAATCAAATTTCAAATATTTAATTTTTATTATTCTATTGGTAAAAAAATAATATTTATTATTGTGTAACACTCAATTACCATAACTGAGTGCCCAATATCAATAGTGTATATTGGCCTTTGAAAATTTAGCAATTGCACCACTAGAAAACTGTGAACAATTGCATAGGTAGGCACCTACAATTTTTATTTTCAAATCTAAAAATGTACAATTACCTATTTGTATAATGTATATTGTAAGTAATATTTATTTAATGTTGCACATACAAAGAAATCAGGTTAAATTAAATAAATTAATATATTATATAATAATAAAAGATTCAATAAATTATCAAGTGTTAACATAACAATACATAAATATAAATATATACATATTTACATAAATAATTAACACACCATAATGTGTTTTTGGATATAAAAACTGTACAATAAATATAATTCAGTAAAGTTACAGCAAAACATAAGACGATTTTCGAGTCACAAAAGTTTACCGTTATACAAAAAGCAATTAGAATTTTGATTAATTAATAATACGAGGATTGATAACATCCATATTTTGTAAACATTGCCCAACCTGCATATGGCGACCAGGCCTCATATTTGTATGCATAGTCTATACATAGTCGGCTATCTAGTTTAATATATATGTCTGTGGGCTGTTCAATAAAGTTACTCTATGGGCTGTTATCAATATATAATATCAAATCACTATAATACGATAATAATATGAGTTATGAATCAAACTATTCAAAATTTAACTGCATATCTACTTCTTATGTAAATAATACATTGTCATTTTATTTTAGTTGTTAAATAATAATTTTTAGTTTCGTTATATTTTTTTTTTTTTTGTAGTAGTATATTATTAAGATGTTTAATTTCAAATCTAGTGTAATGTACTATGTATACATTATATCTTTTCATACGTATTTTATAGTTCCTATGTAATTACAATTTACAATTATAACCATAAACAAATTAATAGATGTAATATGAACCACGTACGAATCGCAAAATTTCGAATAGGAAATAGTTGAGAAACAGCATTAGCAACCAAATGTATCCAGCCATCCAGTATATACGCTCCGCTTATATTTGTTACTATCATTTACTTTGTCTATGTTGATGTTAAATTAAAAAGTGTTAAGTAAAATATCAGTAATACCGTAATAAGTATTCTTGATGAAGTTATTAATCTAACTCTAAAATCCTTATATCCTAATACTGTGTAACCGATATGAACTCACAACTCGGCACACTACACTAGTTGATTTTAATAATTCATACTTGTACTTACTATTAAGATAATTGTCATTTATATAGATATTAGATAATATTGAATTTTTATGTTTAAGATGTTTGTGAATTGTATTGTTAATAATCAATAAAACATTAAGTAAATAGCCTTTGTATAGTAAATTTTGATAAAGTCTGTTTATGAAATGTTCAAATAGGTAATTGGATAAATGTTGATATAAATAAACATTATTAAAAGCCATCTCAACATATAAGATAGCAGACTTGGATAGTATTCCGAATACAATATTCGGAATACTGATTCAGAATACTTTTTTGTTCAGAATACTTTCGAAAACTTTTTAAATATTTTTTTTGAAAGTACTCAATAAAGTATTTTGAATACTTATAACAAGTGTTCTGAATACTGTATTTCGAATACCGTTAAATCATCTCTTTTTAAATGATTTTATTATTTCTCCGTCGTATCTTGTATAAGGTAATATCAGGTATTTATTATTGTTGTAAATCATAAACTATAACAATTATGTACTCGTAATATAAAAATACAATACAATAACGTATATTTAGTCTACAATTTTAAATATTTCTGTTAATTGGCCATTCATTATTTTTATAGTACGAAAACTAGAAGTATTTTAAAAGTATTCGGAATACTTTTGAAGTATTCTAAATAATGTATTTGGAATACAATTTGTATAATGTATTTGAATACATATTCGGAATACTATTTTTTGTAAATATTCGAGTATTTATACTAAATACTTTTAAAAAGTATTTTAACCAAGTCTGTTAGATAGTTATTGCTGTTTTGATTTTTTTTTTCAAATGTATCTGGTATGTATAATGATTTATTTACTGAAGTGGTCGAAGCACAAAAAAAAGAGTAAAATATGTAAGTAGTATGTTCAAATTTTGAAAATTTGATTCAAAACTTATATTGTTATAATAATATTATTATCGTGTTATAGTGATTTGAAATAACAGCCTAACATTATGATAGTGGTGAATAAATTACGCGCATGCGTAGAATGCATAAGGTGCATTTCTGTATTTAGACGCTCCTCTCATATCACGTAATGTCACGAATAATCGCGAATAGTGATACTAATATCATGCTACATATCACATCGTTCAGGGATATCAGTGTACTTTCATTTAAGATAGAATGTATTAATGTGTGGGGGATAACTTCAAACTAATAATGACTAGTAAAATTATTTTATTTTATTATATTCCTTTTTAATAATTTAAATACTCAATTTAATAATATAACATATGATACACGTGTATACATATAAACTATTATTCATATCATTATCACTAGGCTTAGGGACTTCTAGCATTTGTATACTTTTTTTAATTATTGCTAAATATAACAGAGTGCGAAATAAATTCTTTTTTCGGTGCCATGATATCAAATCTAAAATTTGAATGTGCATATTTTTGCATATTTGATAGATTTTGCAGAAGAGTGCTTATTTTAATATAATTATGTTTATTTTGCATATTTTGACAAATTTTTCAAATTTTATTATTTCAAATTAAAAACTATAGATACATATAACTATATATACATATTTCAACCAATCGAGAAAAAATGTACCAAGAGGACTTTTAGTAATATTCTATTTGCAAACTACCTCTCATATCTCGTTATAATTTTTGTTTAAGTATAAATAATACTATAACCCCGTATCGACCGTATAACCCCCTGGATATCAATCGGATGTCGATAAAGATAATAATAGATTATTTGTTTAGTGTTCAGTTGAGTCGATTATTATCCGTCGTTGTTTTTGCGTGTCGCAACTACACATCGTCGATTCTACGTAAAACATCGTATGCGTATATTTTGTAACATTGTGTAATGCCGAAAGTACAACAGTTTACGAGTAGCCGAATAAACGAACAAGTCAATAATACATAAAAAATTGGTTACTTACATATACTTAGTTTACTTTATAAAATGTGTTAATAAAACAATATACACTAAAAGTATGTTTAAATATATTTTGAATTGATTAAGCATGTCCTTAGGCCCCTCCCTCTTTCAATGTTTAACATCTCGGAAACGGGTTAAGCATAAAGGACGGAAATAAAAGCACAAACGAAACACAAACGACTGTACAAATTTTAACTCGAAATTCCGAGATGGGCGGGCTGGGGACATGCAGCTAATTACAACGGTCTACAAGTAGCCGACTATAAAGTTTTTTTTTCGGAGTTTAAAAGTATATTTAAAATCGATGGACACGTTTTATTTTGTGTACTATGTGGTCATCTTTTTTTTCTTTTTTTTTTTTAATGCATATAAAAGCATATTATAATGCATATTTTAATCATTTTAGAAGCACATTTGTATACATATTTGTGTATTATTTAGAGCTATAAATCCCTCAGCCTCATTATCACAGTATAAAGTGCTATTATTATTTTGTAATAAAATTAATTTACAAGTTATACAACATTTTAAACCACGTAGTGTAACGGTGCATGACTCATACTCTCTATCAAGATAGGCAAACATTCCACCCACATATACGCACTACCGTCACTAGCGGTGAAGCTTTAAAGATTACGCCCAGGTCCCACTTGAACATTCCATTTCATGTTAGATGGCGCTGATTGCCTCTACCTTAATGCACAACTTTAGATTATGAGTTCATCAAAGAAATTAAAACTCGTTAATATGTATATACTAATTGACACTAATTATCATATTAATGTCATCAACAGTATCACCGGTAAGATACATCAAAACCATCGAGTCAATTACGTACACGAATTAAATGTTGTGCTACACTGACTATAGTCTCGTCTCACATATTATAAAACGGAAAATCAACATGGCCCTCATGACCAGTGCAGTATAATCTCGCGGTATCCCAATATTGGTCTGGATACATGTTAGTATATACACTAGTATTCCCGACTCCTCCCGTGTGATGATTATACAAAGCACAAACCCGTACAGAAGCGCTCTGTTATATTCCATACCTCCATACCTCCGCAAGGTCCATACTCTAGTATTTTTGCAAACTTTATAGTTGACGTGTCTCCAAAAGAAATTTGTACCCAGCCAAATCTGTAACAATTTCGCAGCTACGACATGAAGAACTCGCATCAACCAGCAGTCTCTGTCATGTCCAGTTTTCCTCCCTACTGCTTACTACTCTACTCATTCCACAACCCATTAAATTGAAATATAATGAGATCAACTTTAGTGTGTAAAACACTAACATTCAATTCTGTGTTCATTTGTGTTATCACGTTCACGGCCACGTGTCAACTATAGTTGACATAGAGTTCTCTTTAGATGAATCCATGGCAAGTATAGTCATGGTGTCCATTTATTTGAATACATAATTATTTGACTCTGATTTATTCTAATAAATATTATGATAACATGGTTTTTTTAAAAAGTTTTCTGTGTATCGGTTGATGTACTTGGTTTTAAAATCCAGCAGCTGGATAGCGATATTAGTAGTGCTTATTGTAGGCATACTATGTATGTTTTTTAAGAGTGACACTGTATGATTCTTGCATATGTTTACAGTTTGATTTTTAACAATTTATAATTGGATAGAGTAAATGCAAACCCTCCATAGTTTTTGACTATAATAATAATATGTCAGGTATAGACTGAGCAAACCAGATGATAAAATACTACCCGACTCTAAAGAAATGGTTACGTTGGTATATTAAAGTTTTTTTTTACACTATGGACATATGCTTATGGAATGCTAATTATTTGTATAACAAGTAAAAAACAAGTATGCCACATTTAGATTTTAGAAGAATTTTTACTTTAGCTGGTGTTATGTGTATTTACGTGATATATTATTCCATATATTGTATTTAATCCATTGATTGTTTATATTTCCAAAGATAATACATAATTCTATAGATTTTATATAATCCTATAGATAATATTTAATCTATAGAATGTATATAATTCCATAGATTGTATTATATTATATTCTATGGATTATATAAAATCTATGGAATTTTATGAATTTTATGTTGCGGTTTTTTTATACGACTTTTCTAATTATGGGATGGCCGTGAACGTAGCCGTTTACAAATTATTGTAAATCTTTCGGAGTATTTGTCAATTGAAAAGTATAATGTACATATATGCATGCATGTGCATTAAACTAATAAACCATTACACCTATACATCTGTCTTGCATTCCACTTCAGTAATTAAGTGATTGTTAAAATCATTATATAGTATATAATGTCTTTGTCCAATAACACTACCAGTTGCAGAATACATTATATGACGAAAAATTTCAATAATCATTTAATAGAATGTGTTGGGTACAAATGTCACGTGAGGATCGCGGCGTCTTGGTCGATAATATGATCGATTGTTCGAGAGGGGGTGGTTAGCTGTACTGTTTCCGATCGCCAGCCCGTCGCTCGATCTCGAGACCGATTTGTCGTCAGTCGTCTGCGCGTTCATCGCCGTCGTGTGCTTGTGTTCCTGTTTTTTCACGTAGCCGTCTAGGCAAAAAAGTATATCCGTCATTGTGCTTACCGGTGCGTCGCCACCGTTAACACTGACAATCGCCGACGTCGTGTACACTGTACGCCATTCCGTCGTTAGTGATTTTGTTATATATTTTGCCGCCCGTAACACGTGGTTTGACCGTCACCGTCTTATTCACTCCGTTCTCGTCATCGTGAGAACTCAAAAAATCTTTTACGTGTCGTGCTCTCGTTGGAATTGTGAACTTTCCGATCGCCACCGTCGCGTTCGTGTTAGCCTTTGTCGCACCGTTTTTTTATTATCGTTCCGTGAATGTTTTATTTGTTCGCCGACGTCGAGTGCGCCATTAATCTCGTCACCCGAACGGTTGGGAATTTCCGCATTTCAGTTTATGACCTTGTGACGTAATCGCCGGGTGCCGAGTCGACGTTCTGCCGAATTTTCATTCGCATTTGCAAGTGGCGCCCTCCACAGAAGCGACAAGGAACCTTCCAACTATTGTGACAGGTTGGTCACCGACCATACCGTTACCATACTTCAATTCTGCATTGGTATTAACAGGTCGTACACCGTTATCAATTTTTTATTTATTATTATTATTCTTTTATTATTATTAATTATTGTTATTTCGGGCGACCGTATGTGGTCGACTCACTTAGTCTAGAAGTTGCAAATATAGGTATACATTATTTTTCTTTGTACGATTCTTTAATATAATTTACAATTGTTATATTTATTAATTACTCTAGTCGATTACCTCACCTTCATCCACATCACATCCAAACCAAATCCATACAGTCCATTCTTTTTCTCACTCTCTCAGGATTTATTCCAGACGACGATTTGACTATTTTACGATCGGATCTCTGTTGGGCGTCGTCTGTGCTTACAAGCACTAGCCCACTTAATCGTCGGTTCCGGTGTATAACCGTTAACTGTCATACAGAAAGTATAAAAATTAAGAAAAAGCATTTAGGTTGCAGCTAGATGAGTCTACAGATACTAATAAGGATGTTCATTTGATAAGATATCTAAGGTCCATAGATTATATCACTTCTGATAAAGCTAAGATCTCTCAAGATATGATATCCTTTTTTGAAGATCATTTATCACAGCTAGTCATCTGATTAAATTCAGACTGATACATTAGCATAGATCCAACATATATTCAACTACATTATTCCGTTTAATTCATTTCTATCAAAATAAAAAAGTTTAATTAAGATATATTGGATAGTAGTTTGAAAGCAAAATTTACCAGCATGGAAATTATCAAATTATAAATTTCAATAAGAGATGAACGTTTTTATATACCTAGGTTTTATCAAGAGCGTCATAAGAAAACCTTAGTTCCAAAAAAGCGACGTAGGTCGAAAAAGTTTAAGGACCACTGCTTTAACACATTAAATTTCATTATAACGTCAAAGTGTTAGAGCATAATTTCTTTAAAACTTTCAAAAGCATATCCTGTTTATGACGTTTTAATTAATAATATAGTAAACTAAAATTTAACTACATGTAATATTAAATTAAATACTGTTATATTTGTGTATATTTATCTAACAATTGTTGTCTATATTTTTTTCATTATTAAAGTTTTAGCTTAAATCTACTAATTTATACATTTTGTTGTATTTAATTTATATATGTATCTAAAGTTAACATGTATATCTACGTAATTATTTGACAGTAAAAACGATGCCACGTTAACATAGTTTAATCAGATTAATTATAATTATTAACGCATAATGTTTGTTGTAAAAAATATATGAAATTATTCATCAAGTTAGTTTGTATGCTTAAATAATTTTTTAAATAACTTATATGACAAAATATAAATTTCCACGAAAAAATCTAAAATAATATTCTTATTGCCAGGGCTGAAGATTTACTGCTCTATTAAACCCAAAAATGCTCCTAATCCTGAAAAATGTTAAATAAGTTATACTATAAAAAATTAATTGTTAAAAAGTTTTAATATGTTTTATCATTAATATTTTCCAATAATATTATCAAATTAAGCGTTTTAAAATCTTAAAATGCATTTTTAAGTTCGAATTTTCGATTCAAAACCACAATGAATTCTCTAAGAGTCTTAAAATATTTAAAAAAAAAGAAGAAATTGTCTTTTAAATCAGGAGTTAAAGAATTATCAAAAAATATTAAAATTTTGGTTTCTTATTCAAAAGTCTATGAAATTAATTTGTGAAAATACGATCATTGCATAGAGAGCTTTAGATTACAGTAATAATTGTATCGAAATACTATTCCTAGACTTATAACACAATTTATTTTGTGTATTGACGTCTTTTAATGTGTGATATTAATACACATATAATAGTGTTTTCTAACCTGGGGGTGTGAATACATTGATGGGAAGTTGCAAGCTGCAATCATCAAGGAGTTAAATTGTTTTTGAATTATTTATATATTTATATTAACGGGGAAAAAGATCAAAAATGAATGAATTTTTTTTAATTTTTTTTTGTATACCACCACATATTAAAATTAAATATTAAAAAACCGTAAAGGAAGGGTTTCTATTTTTACTTTATTATTATTTATTAAATAATAAAAAAAAAAAAAACAATATTTTTTTTAGGTACATTTAAATGAGGAATGAATGCGTGGGGTTTTTGAAAATGTGCAAGAAGACATAAAATATAAAAGCTGGGGAAACACTAACTTTAACTAATATACCTATGCCATATTAATATCAAACTCTCGATAGGACTGCATTCGTATGATATTCGTTGATGTAAAAGCAAAAGATTTTTATCAATTTTATCATTATTTGAATTTAAATTAAAAGAACTGATGTGTTAACGCTTTAGAAAAATATTTACTATTTGAAACGATGATGACTGAATCAAAAGTGTACGATAATATTATAAGACTCCAATTAAATTCTCTAATGATAATGCATCTTGGGTACAAAATATAGTGGTATACTGCAGTATTAAATTTGATCGTCGCTTCTGAAAAACGACTTTACGAGTGCTAGGTTTGTTTGGAAGTGATCAACGATTTGTGACAATCTACTGTTTGCGCTTTATTCTTCCCATCCTCTTTTAATGATTTTCTTAAATACCACTGAGGGAAAAAAATTAAACTAAAAACATACCACTCTTAAATGTCCAACCCACATAAGTGATACCATCCATACGAGATTCGTATCGAGAAAACTAACTGAAAACAATTCGTTATAAAAACGGCAATAAATTTGGATTTCTGCTCACAATATAAAACTTACACTGAATCCATCACATTATTTCGCACGAATTACTGCATTTAAAATGGTAAACAAATCTGATTGGTTACTTTTTAGATTTTGAATGTAACGAAAACGACATATTATTATAATAATATAGTGTTTATTATTTTTTTTTTTTTTTTTGTAGTGTTATCACAATTTTGACCAGAAAGCTTGCATAAATCATAAAATATGTTTTTGGTAAAAATATTGAATAATAAATATTGATGAGACTCAACAAAATGTTCACTGTTTGTTAAGATTAATAAAACTTATAATTTTTACACCAAAGTTTAAAAATTGAATACAATTTAATGATACAACTACAACAGTAAACATTACATTTATCTAAAATAGACATAATTTTGAAGAAGTTAATTCTGTGGTGATTGAACCGACCTAATAAAAAGTATAAGTATTAAAATACTTATGTAACAATATTATGTACATACATATAGAAACAAAGAGCTGCTGATTCATTCGTTGTCTATCGCTCAGAATCGTTTTTCTAATTCAGGGAAGCAGTCTTAGTTTCAAATACATACTAAAACTTTACCTAATACATCATTTTTAGTCACCCGTCCCTGTATTTCATTCCTTCCAAATGTTAATTTTTCTTTTTGTAAATATAAACCTAATTTTGTCGATTGGTATTAAAAGTATATATTTTTGATCACGAACTGAAATGTATTTAGAGTTTTAATGTCCCAGGTAAAATTTTATTGCCACCCATATACACGTTTTATACGATTATTCAAGAAAGATAATACTTATTATCTATAGATTTTACGCGGTCAGCTTTTTATAATTTTATCATGAAAATAAAAATCACTGTGTGATTGCTATACAAAATCTTAAAACATTAAGATTTTTTAATTGACGAATGAAAATGGATGATGGATTATGGTTATAAAAAAATGATGCCACTCCTTAATTTCAAAAAAATGTGTCACTCGGTGCGATGGTACCAACTCACTCCCACCCCCGTAAATACGTCCCGGAATCCGAACATTTAATTCGTTTATCTAAAACGTAATAATATAAGTATGAGTAATATTTGTCTTATACACTAGACCATCTCAGCCAAAATTATATTAGAATAGTAAATAGTTTTGTTTAAGAGCATAAGGTATTGAATCAAGGGGCGTTTTTTTTTATACTAATTGTGTTTTTCGTGTTAAGGCCTATTTCGCAAAGAAAAGCACTAACTATGTGTCTACTGCAATATTTACTACTAAAATATAGTCAAAATATAGTATATAATTAATATTTATAGTACATAAATCGTACATATTTTTCACATTGTAACACAACAATATAATTATGGTTCATGTTCTGTTATAAAATCTGAATCGATCATGACTATTGAAGCATCGCATTAATTGAATAAAGTTTACTTTAGTTAAAAATAAAATTAATTGTTCAGCATATAACTAACTAAAACTAAATATGACTACGAAGTATACTTACACTAAGTTCAGGTTCTTAATAATATTTATTTCTACAACGCACAAACTTCTCATACATTATAAAAGTTTGTTTATTTACACACCCACCGTTCTGTTCATTAAAACCATATAGTTAGACAGTGAACTCTATAATGTTTTGTCCATATCAAAAAATAGATATTTTATCAACTTACCAGTGGTGTCGAACACGTATTTCAGGTAGTTCATTTGAACTGTCTAGAAAATTGGAATGTTAAAAACAAAATTAAAATTAAAAACTGTAAATTAATTTTTTATGCATTACTTGGCAAGTATTTTCTATTTAGAATAGTATACTTAATAATGAAATATTATATAACATCTTTAATTATTAAAAATATTTGAAAAAAAATATATATTTTGGTATTTAAATAGGTTATAAATTGGAAGAGTGGGTAGGTAAATCCAATTATTTAAATTGGCAGTTTAAATTTCATTTAGCGCTACTGCTATTACATACACCCTGTTATCAAATATAAATAAGTCCGCACACGTGTTTCTGTTTGAAACGATTTCGGGCGAGTCCAAAATATATTCTGCTAAGTCGTTAATGAGAAAACATTATCATCATACGATATGATATTGTAATAATATAGACTTGTGATCGTATGTGTAAATAGTAGAACGTTAACATTGCAAATACTGGTTATTATTCAAGGTCAGGATCGCCCGAGGGGGGGTTCTTGGGGGGCTCCCTCCAACGAAAACACCAGTCGGCAGTCGGACTGGTTTCATTGGCTATAGGTGAGTTGCGGCCCGACATGTCCTTTACGTGTTGAAGACCGGTGAATTGCGGCCCGGTCATATTTTATGACTACGTTAATTGCGGCCCGGGAAATGTATTTATTTTCAATTTTGTGCCGGCAGTATCGGCAGTATCTTATCTAAAGTAGATACCATAACGTCAATAGTTCAAACGAAAAATATTACAGTGTTAGTCTGTTTACCACTTAGTATCTATATCTACGAAAACTAAAAATTCTGTTTGAGTGTGTTATACAGTTTATTATAAGTGCGTTATGGAGTTTGTAAATAGTAAAAAATCAAAACCAATTATTCTCTACGAAGGCTACAGATTTCGTTTCCACAAAACACTAAAAAACGATGTATAGCGGTGGCCTTGCAGTGTCAAAAGTTGTAAGTGCTTTTTAAAATTATCTCCTTTAAATAAAATAGTTGACAGTAATACTAATCATAACCACAATAAAAACGACGAAAAAGTCCTGAATAGGCAAATATTAAGTAATTCTCTGAAAAGAAAAGCCATAGAAGACATTTTTTGCAAACCTTCAAAATTAATTCATTCAGAATTGAAGAAAGGCGATATATCGACTTTGAAAACGAATGATTTATCATTAATTCGACACAATGTTCATCGTGCCCGTTCATTTTTACATCCGCCCGTTCATTTTTACATCCCCCTCTGCCAAAATGCATTAAAGAATTTAGAGTCTTTAGAGTCTATGAATATCAAAACTAATATAGATGAGCCATTTTTGTTTATCAACGACAAAGAAAATTTTATAATTGGTTTTTCTACAACACAAAATATAAAAGTGCTGTGCGATGTAAATAAATTTTACGTAGATGGAACTTTCAAAAACTGTCCTAAACACTTTTATCAACTTTTTACCATTCATTGCCTAAAAAATGATGTATATTTACCACTGGTGCTTTTTTTACTACCCGGCAAGTGTAATACCACGTACAAGTGTGCATTTTAACATTTAATTTGCTATTCCATGTCCATTGGTCTAACGTGCTCTCCTACTGAAGTTGTTATAGATTTTGAACAAGCTATCCACAGTGCTGTAGCGGAAGTCTTCCCTAATACTAAAATAAGAGGATGTCGATTTCACCTAGGGCAAAGTTGGTGGAGGAAAATTCAAAGTTTAGGACTCATGAAAATGTATAACACAAATACAGATGAAAGTTATTTTTTAAATTTTTTTTTGGTTTGCCATTTTTGGATTCTGACAACGTCATTGATTGTTTCACGGATGACTTTTTATCAATACTGCCCGCTAAAGATGATCGGATTGTACAATTTACCGACTATGTTTTCGAAAAAAATATATCTCCGGATGCTATGTTTCCCCCAAATATTTGGGCACAGTTCTCAGCTAGCTGTAACCGTACCACTAACGGCTGTGAAAGTTTTCATTCACACCTAAATTCATCTTTCTACTCTAGTCATCCTAACATCTATAATTTTATTGATGTGTTAGTAGAAATTCAATCAGAAACATATATTAAATGTAGAAGTAATGGAATAAAAACGAAGAAAATATGTGAAAAAGAAGCATTTATAAGACAACAGATGACAAAGCTAGCACAAAAAGAAATAGAACACTTTGATTTCGTCAAATCATTAAGTTTTAAGTTTTTGCCCAACCAATAAATATATATATTTTTACATATTTTACATAAATATTAAAATTCATTTTACCATAAATTACCATACATTTTGCCATTTTTACATAAATAAATAAAAACAAATTTTTGAGAGACGACTCAGCCAACCTCTTCGTGGTGTCTTCTGGGTAACGCTGATAGGCTGATATGAAGTGATAAATAAAATGTAAAATGTGGCCGCAACTTTTACGTCTATTTTATAAACACAGGCCGCAACTTGCATGTCTGTTTCATAAACACGGGCCGCAATTCGTACGTTATTTAGGGATCGGGCCGCAACTCACCAACACCGGTTTCATTATAACCTAAAAGGTCCTAATTTTACTTACGGAAAACAAATATTATATATTTCGTAATGCAGTGTATACATGAATAAAATTTATATAACTACTTATTATACAATATAAAATATTATTATATATATATATATATATATATATATATAATTAAACTGTCGTTTTTAAAAACGTGCTACACTAACACAAATATACATGTTAAAAAGTAAAAATATGACTACATATAGTTAATTATACTACATATATAGAGTAAAAAAATTGTAGTCGGTAATTATCATATTATTTACTCCCCCATGATTTTCATCTTCAGGACGGCCTTGGTCAAAATTATAGGTTATGGGGGTTATTGTTATTAAGCTGAAACTTAATGATTCCGAAAAAATAATTGCTTTTTTGACCTCATGATATTTTCTCTTAAACACTCATGTACACAATAATATGCGCTGCACGCGAAAAACTCCTATTATTCATATTATAATTTTCAATAAACCCGTATTATGATATCGATATAATTAGAATACAACTATCGTTATTTTTCTTATACCTTAATGTTATTTAGATTTCTTTAAAAATATACATTGTACTTTTGGGGTTCGTATTTTCCATCATAAATCTCGAAACCAACAATTATAACCATCGATCTAGTGGATATAAAAGGTCTGGCGAATTGACTAACTTTTTAATTCGACTTCTTTCCAAAATCGAAGTTAGATCTATCTGGGCTATTTTAAGTAGCTAGGAAAGAACTCCTCCCAGCAAAACTCGTCATACGGTTTCAGAATCGAACAATGGTGGAAGAGTGAGAATAATTCCGGCATTGTATCTCTCTCTCTCTCTCTCGGACCATCCTATAGAGCAATAGCCAAAATTATTCTGGTATTGAGCGGTATCAAACCGCTCGATCAGTTTATGAATTAATATTTAATAATATATAAATTAGTGTTCAATAGCTGGAATGATAATCAAAAAAATTAAAAAATGACTGAACGTCTGGATGCTACGTTATAGTTAGTATGATTATGAACAATAATATTTAACAATACAACGAAATATCGTTCCATAATTGCGTCTCCAAACTATCATTTGCTTGCACTACTTTATGGTCTGACGTAAATTTTTTCGAGCTAATCAAGTCCAGACAGTTTGTTTGGGATGGTCAAGATTATATTTACGAAGAATCAAGTGTTTTATAACAATCCTTTAATTTGATGTTATATATTTAATTATTGAATGATGTTTCATAGTGGATATAGTTTTTATTATCATTGTTAGTGTACTTTATCATGTACTTTGTCATTTTTAGTGAAATACAAGCAGCAATTAATTCATCAGTCAATGTATTTCTTTCCTTGCTTACAGTTATAATAATAATTATAATATATGCAAGTTAGTGATTTTAATTATCGGCATGCACGAAAATTGGGATTTTCGGTAGTTATACACTGACAATAATAGCATCGAACACGTACTATAGGTTTTTCGATTGAATTATATAGACAATTGTATTAATAAATAAAAATTAAGATAATTTTCATTTACAAAATCAAATTAATTATTTTATATACTAAAGGTAAATGTTTTCTATTTCAAATTATTAAAATAAATAGTATATTTATTTACAGATGCATAACAAAAGATCTTTGGATATTTGAATGGGTGGTAAATTGGAAGGCGTGGTTGGTTTAATCTAATTATTTGAACTGGTAGTTTCAATTTCATTCGGTGCAGCTGCAACCTACCATAACTCAACTACTAATTTTAACAAAGTATGAATAAATAATAATAAATATAAATTCACGTGGTAACCACAATCTAGTTTTCGTTGTTCACCATACACAAATTAAATAACAACACGTTTAAAAAAGTAGATGAACAATTTTATATAAAAAAACCCAATTAATGAAATAAGAGTGATGAATATAAGTGCATTCACTAAGTATAATACATTTGCTAAAATATTTTGATTCATTGTATTTGTTAATACAAATAAATAATACTGTTATTAAGTTTTCCAAATTTTTGTTTATTCTATCAAATCAATGTCGGTAGGGCGTACTGCCTCTTGATTTTTTTCTGTTAGGTATTTAGCCACTAACCTAATGTATTAGTTTTTTCCCAACCTGGCATATATGATTTACCCACTCTAACCTTTTAGCTTTTAGAAATATTGGTAGAGTTGGTTTGTTGAAAATTTTTTCGGTTTCTTCATTTTTTCTCCTTTTGTAATTTCTTGATTCCGGATTTAATGCGACACCATTTATTTTCCTTAGGATTTTTCTTTCAAATATTATAAGATTTTGTTCACCACCTTACATTTTTATCCATGTCTCGCATGCATACACAACAATGTTTTATAATTTGATTCCTGTTAACGATATCGTAAGTCTGCTTAAAGCCGATAAATATCATGTAAAGATCCTTATCAAATTCATAATATTTTCCCATCATTGATTGAACAGTAAATATATAGTCACTAGTTCATTTTCCTTTTCGAAAGCTAAATTGATATTCACCGATTATCTCTGAGGTAGACGTTTCCATTCTATTTAATACAGCAAAAGAGAGTACTTTTTAAATAGTATCCAACAGACTTATCTCTCTATAATTATTGGTATTTATTGAATTGCCTTTCTTAAAAATAGGGTTTAGGATAGCTGTGTTCCAGTCATTTATTATTATTTCACTTTTTCATATACACAAAATAAGGTGATGAATGGTTTTAAAAGGTCTTGGCTAGCAATTTTGATTTGATCCGAGTTTATCTTGTGTTTTTATAATATTTTTCAAAGAACTAACTGTTATATAGATTACATTATTATATATGATATATTTTATCAGAAATAGTGTACCAAATAAATACGTGTATTTTAATGACTTAAAAATATTTTAGAATAGTTAAAAGTTCAGTGCTAATGTGGAGTCGTACGAGTCATAAAGTTTAATAACACTTAAGTATTTCAATATATGTAATCATTTTTTTTTCTTTTTTCCGTTTAAAATCTTTAGCTTTAAATTCAACCGACAATTCATTACTTTGTCCTCCTACCTGGAAATGTAACATAAGTTAAACACTCTTTTTCTATGATTCTTTCAGTGGAGACCAAGTAGACCAATAGAAACAAGTAGGTGCACGAGATTTTTAATGAAATCAGAGTGATACAATGCATTATGGATTAAGTAATTTACGCAAAAGCACTAGACCAACGAATACTTTATTATATATACTCGTATATGTATGTATATATGTATTCAATTTTTAATTTCTATCGTCCTAACCGTGACAAAAATTAATCGTTCTTTACGTATATATATACATAAAATAACAGAATAATATAAATTCCAACAACTATCATTAACGCTAAGAGGATCACGGACAGGGATAGATATCTTCGTTTATACGAGTACTATTATATTATTATACGTGCGCGTGATGAACGATTATACGGCTATACGCAAGTTCGCCTTAATTTTTACGACTCAAAATGAGTTTATTTATACTGATCGGAATCATTTCAATAGATCACTGAATCAGGCACCGGAAAGACATTTTAAATGTCGTTTTACGATTTGTATATTGCAACTATATTTTATCGAAAGGTCTGTACGATTTTTAAAACTAATATTTGCTAGAATACATTTCAACACAAAAGTGTTGCATACGCAAATAATAAAAAAAAATTTTTTGTAACAGTCAATATCACTTTTGGTACAAATTTCGGACTTTTCGATACGAAATATTCCGATTTAGAAACCACATAAGAGTTTGTAAAATTGACGTATTTTAGAAGAGTAATTTGTTCGATATATAGTGTCAACAGTCGGCTTGTTGGGTCCAGAACAGGGTGATTCTAGACCATTTTTTCATGGACTCTTAAGGATTGATGGTTACTCGGGGGTTTACAGAGTGACTCTTTTCAGAATAGTTTCAAATAATCATAAAATAAATCAAATCAATCTGTAATTTATAATTGTAATATAATGCGATGATAATACTTGTCATATGAACATTAAAACACTAAATAAAATCAGGATGATAGATATTTCTTTTTTTTTCTTGAAAATAGTTTATTATATCTTAAATAGATCCATGAACCATATTAGGTAAATATTAGCCAGTCAAAAACCTTTCGGCGGCGATACCACTTTGGTGTAGCTTGTAAGTCATTTTGGCACAGGGCCGTTGTCATGTTAACTTGATATAAAAATATATGAATTTAAAGGAACGTATGAATGAATGTTAGTGCAGGTGAATTGATTTCCGATAATTCCCTTAATCCGTGTACTAATGGATTATTGAGATTATTTGGATGGATTCCCATGTAGCATAGTTTGTAACGGTATAGCAGGAATTGACTCATAAACGACTATTTCGATGTAACAGGTATCCCAGAAAGGAGTCAGGCAACAAGTCATTGAACGGTCGAACAGATATGGTGACGTCAAAACATCGGGATTCACGATTATAATTACGTTGCAATAACGATTACGTATATTTTCGAAACACAGGAATCCGTATACGACATACGAATTCACAATATACAATAATATATCTCATGTCCTTTGCTTATATATATATATGTGTGTGTGTGTGTGTGTATAAAGATAGGTTAGGTAAATATCCGGTCACATGGTCGTTGACTTGATGATACGTAGACACGGAACTGTACTTACGAAAGCGTGAAGTAATAATATTATTGCTACTTAAAATGTCGATATGACACGATAGTGTCGGACCGGAAACCACTCCCCACTCTCAATTCCGTAATATTTATACACGAATTAAATATTAAAATTAAATATTATTATTATAATATGATTATTTATACAAATATGTAAGTGTGTGTGTTTTATCGCGTGCGCGAATCCTTCCGTCGGCTCAAAATGCGCCGATTTATGTGTTACATTATGTATTTATTTCGGTTCCCGTGAATAGCGAACTATGATTTTTTTGTATGGGGTATATTCAGAAGGTGAACTTTCTTACTTTCTTACTTACTTTCTTTCTTTTCTCACCACCACCACACGTGTGACACAAATTTCCTATGAAACCAATTTGCTCGTAACTCGAGTGAAAAAGTTAAAATTCGGTGTGAAACGTTCCCCTGAGGACGATTTTCGCGGCCGCGGTTGCATACAAATGTCCCGCATTTTTCATCCGGACGATTTTCGTCCAATAACTAGGGAATAGGCGAACATTTTTCAGTGTCAAGAGAAAAACAAAACTGCAACGTCTGAACAGGAGATTTGTTTTTCCCTATTGTGCGCGTATGTCCGTACCTATGTGTACATGTGTACATACGTTCTGGGTATATTATACAGAGTGACCCAACATGATTGCTCGACATGGAAATATTTTCCAATTTTTTTCCGATTAATTTTTTTTTTTTTTAAGTACCATAATTTTACAGTGTGGAACGTTATACACAAATAAAGCAGTAAAATCGTATTCCTCATATCTTAGCTGGCTTGGCAAAATAACTTTTAACGCTTTCAATTCTCTATAAACTTTCAAAATTGTTATATTATGAAATGTTTAGCTATGAATATTTTAAGGTGTTGTGGTTGAAAATCCTATAGTTGGTTTCGTACTTGTAGCTAATGCAAGTTTTTAAAACACGGCTATTGCAATCAATCAGTATAAAGTAGACAATATTTTCAACAACAGAAGCTGCGTTATGTTGGGTAAGTCGGCATTAAATTTGTACTACGATAAGATTGCACAGATAAAACCACACAAGATCACATTCTATTGTATTATAAGCAGCTAGGTATTATTATCGATATAGACATATACAGACTTGTATTTCAAGGGATGCCTGTATTATTTTTGAGCCCTATCTTAACATAATATGTAGGTATATTTAATACATTATAATGTATAAATAATTAAATAAACACAAATTTAATTTATTATTTGGTATTGTAGTATATAAGTTCCAATTACTATGTTTTTCTCGACTCTATTATACTTTTCATAGACAGCTTCAATTATTTATGATTTGATCTTTTGCAATCAATTTTAGCCGTTATATTATCATAATAAATCTATCATAAATTATACTATTATCATAAATAAATAAATAAATAAATAAATAAATAATTGTATTATATTATATGAAAACATTAAAATATTAGAAAAAAAACGAAAACATAATCGTATCAAAGACAGAAAATCAGTCGATCGTATGAATATGAGTAATAGAAGTTATAATAATTATTAGTTAGGCAAGTCATAACGACTACGCTTTTTGGTAATCTAAAGGAAAATAAAAATTTAATGATACTAGCGAATTTTTTATTCTTAATATACCTAATTATTTTTACCGCTGATAATAATCTATATTATCATAATAAATCATAGTAAATAAATCAATTGTTTCCACTTCACTTCAAAAAACTAGTTAAGAATTCTGAGCTATCAATATATTATCAAAATGTCAGAAGTCTAGTCTCTAAAATTGATAAACTCATTTCTACAATTAATACTAATTTCTTTGATATAATTGCGTTCTCTGAAACATGGCTTTCTAATAATCTATCCAATTCTGAGATCAACTTTAATAACTACATAATTTATAGATGTGATAGGTCTCTACTAAATAGTAATTGTATTATAGGTGATGAAGTTTTAATTGCTGTTAATTATAATTTAAAAAGTAAAAAATTACATATATCTATTGACAGCGTTGAACATGTATTTGTTCAACTGTAATTAGGCTCATCTACCTATATTCTTTGCTGTGTTTATATTTCTCCACATTCAAATTGCATTATGTATGAAAATGTTTTTTCTGCTCTTGTTGAACTCTATCAGAGAAATCTTGAAGCTAAAATTATTATTCTAGATTATTTTAATTTGCCGTCATTATCTTGGTCAAATTCTACCTTACCTATTAATTGTTATTTACATATAGATTCATATTTCATTAGCATGTTACCTTATTTTAATTTAAACCAATTTAATTATGTTCGTAATTATAATAATGTTACCTTAGACTTAGTATTATCAAATATTTATGCCTGTGTCTCTAATGATCCTGACCCATTATTGTCTATTGATGAGCATTACCCACCGATAAATGTATCACTTTACTATAATCAATTTAATATTCCACCTGTGTCTAAATCATTTTATGATTTTAAAAACTGTAATTATCTGAATATTATTAAGTACTTAGGAGACTCTTTTTCTAATCATGATTTTAATTCTTCTGATGTAAACATCTTAACTAATATTCAACCCTTTATAAAGCAGTACATATATTTGTCCCAATAAAATGTATATCTCTAAATTCTTTCCCTAAATGGTATTCTAGCAAACTTAAGTTGTTAATAAAAGAAAAAAAATTGCTCATTTAGCTTATAAACAAACTAATAATATTTATGATTATAATAATTTTTTACAATTACGAGCTAAATGCAAAAGTTTAGCAAAGCTTGACTATAATAATTATATTATAAAATCTCAATGATCTATTAAACATTACCCAAAGAAATTCTGGCAATTTATAAATAATTGTAGAGACAAGACAGCCCTACCTAAAATTCTCACGTTAGATTTCACCTCAGTGGATAATGACCAAGATATTGTTAACCTGTTTGCATCTTATTTTGCTAAGGCATATTGTAATCCTAATAATACAACTCATAATAATTATACTAACAAAAACTTAAATAATTATATTAATAGTTCTACCTTCTTATTTAATCAACTAACCTTTACTGAAAACGATGTTTTAAATTTAATTTCTAATCTATCTTCTATTTCTAGTTGTGGACCTGATGGTATACCCCCTATTTTCTTATATAACTGTAGGTTTATTTTAACACCTAACATATATCTACTATATATTCTAACATATATCTACAATACCTCACTTAACATAGGTACTTTTCCAGAACTATAGAAAACCTCATTTGTTTCTCCACGCTTAAAGAAAAGTAACCCCTCAATAGTTTCAAATTATCGTCCCATTTCTAAACTTTCTACTATTCCTAAAATATTTTCTAATTTAATTTCAACTAAACTAACAACTTACTGTTCCCCTTATCTTTTTAATAATCAACATGTTTTTATATCTAAATGATCAGCGTGTATTAATTTATCCTTAGTCAAAAATTTAATATTAAATTCATTCGTCTCTAATGCACAGACAGATATCACTTATACAAACTTTTCCAAAGCCTTTGATCGAGTTAATCTTAAATTATTGTTCAGTAAATTACACAACTTTGGATTTTCTAATCCTTTGCTTTCTTGGTTTCGCTCCTTTCTATTTGTTCGTTCTCAAATTGTTAAACACCTAAATTTCTATTCTCCTAAATTTAATGTACTGTCAAGTGTTCCCCAATGCGCTGACTTATCAAACCTCCTTTCTAATATTTTTATAAACAATTTACTTAACGTCATGATAAAATTTGAAATTTTCTTATTCGCTGATGATACTAAACTTCTCAAAATAATAAAAACTGATCAAGGTGCTTTAGATTTACAAACAGATTTTAACAATTTACAAAATTGGTGTACAGAAAATAATCTCTTCCTAAATATTGAAAGATGTAAAATTTTACGCTTTAATTTAATCAAAAATCCAATAATATTTAATTATTCTTTTTCAAATTCTCATCTTGAACTGGTCTCTAATTTTAATGATCTCGGTATAATCTTTGATTCTAAATTTAATTTTTCTTACCATACCGAATTCATTAAAAATAAAGCAATGCATATTCTTGGTTTTATAAAACGATCATGTAAAGATTTCCATGATCCTTCTGTGCTAAAACTTTTATATTATTCTCTATTTCGTTCAAACCTTGAATATTTCCTATTAATTTGGATTAATTATACACAAAAACAAAATGAAATTATTGAGTCTATACAAAATAACTTCTTAAGATATATGTCTTTTAAATGTAATAAACAAAGACTAAAGCATGGTCCATATGATAATATTCTAAACTATTTAAATCTTATTCCACTTAAAGACAGGCGTTTACAATTGCTCTCTCATTTTCTACAAAAATTAATCTCTGGTGGGTATGATTGACCTGATATGCTTTGCTTAATCAATTTTAAAATGAATTCCTTTAATTTTAGAAATTCTATATCTTTTTATCCTAATTATTCTAATAAAAATTATATGTTAAATGCGCATGCTAACCTTTTAATGATGGCAGGTAATACTTATACTTTTGATTATAGTTAGTCTTGTTTTATTTATGTACTCTTGTATACCTATTTATTGTATTCATTTAGTTAAATCTTATTTTTATCAAATAGTTTTATAATTATTGTTGTATATTATATTTAATGTACCATATTAATTTTATTAGTGTATCTTGTTACTGTTATTATAAACCACATTGTATAAAGACTTAGTCCGTTCAATTCAAATAAATAAATAAATAAAATATGATTTTGCAAAAAAATTAAGAACATTTTATTTTATTTTTTCTATTATGCGAACTATTAATTCAGACCCTAATCTCTTAGACTTTTAGTGGTAGGATTATAAAATCTTAGACTAGAATCACATAACGTTTTGTTTTCATTGTATTTAATATGTATACTTCTATAACAAATTATTTGCTTTCCATTATTTTAATGTTATATAATTATATATTAATAACAACTGTTTCTTTTAGCATTAATTATTATCTATATTGTATTAAAATGTATGTATTTTCTTTGTAAATTACCGTCAGGCGTAGAAATATAAAAATAAAAATAAAAAATAAATTAAATAAAAATTATAAAACAGCATTTGTTTTCACCAAATATTTTAGAATTCATTACATTTAATTTAAGCAACATCAGTCCAAATATAGCCTCCTTAATCTTAAATTTAAATTATTGATACGTTTCGTGCACATGCCTATGATTATAGATCAAATAACAGAACATATCGGTTAGTCTGTTAGATCTATAATTATTTGCGTAATCATCAAGACAATTACTACGGAAAAGTATTGATTAATATATTCAAATATAATTTATTGTAATTAAAAATAGGTATTTACAACTAAATTTGATGGTCAATGGTTATAAAACTTTACTAATAATTGCATTAAAGATGTCCGTGACATTACACGGTTATAAAACAAAAAATCTAGGTACAGTGTTATTTATTGTTGATAAAAAATTAAAACTTATTGGTATCTACTTTAATGTATCTTGTAATCATAAATACATTTGTACTCTATAAAGTTTTAAATTTTATTTAAATGTGAACATATAATCGACTTTTTATATTTTTATTAATTATTTTGGTTATCATGATAAATGTTTACTAGTCTCTTGAATTCCATAATAAACGGTTACTAGTGTATAGTATTATATCTACATTTAATTAATATTCAATTTATTTTTTCTATTATACTATTTCAGTAGTGTTTAGTTGTTTGCTATTGATCATCAAGAATCAGAAATTTAAAAGTTTAAAAATATTTCATGCATAGATATTCGATATACAAATAAATCGAAATTTTAAGTTAAAAAATGTTGCTAATATTTCAAGTACCATTATTTTTCATAGTTGTACGTCGTACTTCCAGTAATCAGTTTTATCATATTCTACCCTTTTACGATGTCTAATTAAATTTGTAACATGATTTGTAATATACCGTTCACAATCCGACCACTCTATTGTGTGCAGTAGAATAACATGTTATTTCGAGATGAACGATAATAATCAGCTTAGTATAGGTATATAATGTACTGGTTGGTGCATTTATACAAGTACATATTATTATGTATACAATTAATTTTAGTATTACGTTTCATTTATGCAAATTAATTAACACAACCATTCAGTTCTTCCACATTCGTACATCTTTTTTTAACAATTATTTACACTTTTTATACTTCAATCGTAATATCGTCTAAATATCATGGTAACATAGAATATCATGATAATGTAGTGTGACCTGGACGCCACGTTCTTTTTACTTGATGAAATTAATAAATATTAAGGGAACTGGAGTATATTAAAATTAAAATAATATTACACAAATATGAGACATGAACATCACAATAAATAAGTAAAAAGACTATTATGCTATAGAGGTTCTGTTGGTTAATGTCCCAAGGCACTCTAACACCTCATTCCGTACAGGTCCCATTGGTTACCATTCAAAATTCCGAAAAAGTATATTTGAGTAGTCGATGTTTCCCTCGCAACACATAATAAAATTCAATAATAAAATAATAGTAAAACTAACTGACAATAAGCAGAAATCGGATTTTGTAAGCATTTAATTTTTTCTATTGGTCTATAATTTAAATAGCTATATGTTTGATTTAAATTGAAATTTACTTTTCCTTTTTTATTTTTTTTTTTTTAACCTTTTATCGGTCTCATTACTACAAAATTTATTATTTTGTATTTTAATAACATTTTTACAGAATTTCTTCAATATTTTAAATATCTAAAAGGTTAACATTTATTTTTCTACCATATGTAGCTTTATTGGTTTTTTATCGAAATATTTCAGTTATCAGTTTAGTTATTAATTCTAGCATATCTATATATTGTCCTTGTAATCATTTGTTTAATTTAGAACTTTATCATAACTTAAAGTCTTTAACCTGTTAAATCATACTTATATTAATCACATTGTATGAAATTAAATAATAAGATTAAAACAAATACATCTGTTTAAATTTTTGTGGATTTTTAAAAATGAATTCTGCTACTTTTTATAGGATTTGTTGTTTTTAGTACTTTTTTGCTTTATTACAAGTCTTTTTTCGGAGTTTTTTAAAACTACAAATCCAAAAACTAATGATAACTACTAATTAAGGTCCAAGGTTTATTTTATCTTTAGTATTCATTATTAAGTTCAAGAAAACGGTCCATTTTTATTTTAAAACATTACGTTTAAAACTTCAACCCAAAATTTAGTTGTAAAAATCACAGGAAAGTCAATTTTATTAAAAAAAAAAAAAAAAAAAAACACTGTGAATAATGAAGAACTGGACGGTGTAAGATGAGAAGGGTATTTTCTGAACGTTAAGATAACGAGATAGCATAGCATAACGTTTGAAAAATGATAAGAAGTTCGATTAACTGTAAAACGTACTAATATTATGAACTCGTACAAAAAAGGCACTTGAGATACCGGATACTATTAGAATATATTTACTATAAAATATAATCTTGAATTTAAATGTCATGAGTTAAAACACGAGATTACTTATTTTATCAAAAGAAATCGTATAAACAAAAACCCCATGTGTCGACATTTTAAAATTGAAAAGCTATTTTTTTTTTAATAATACATCTCATATTTTTTAGTTTCCGATCAAAAGAGTTTTTTCTCTCAACTGTAGTAGAAATTGTATTTGGCTATTTGAAAATATTCCTGAAAAACTTGTTATTATGTATAACCTTCATTCTCTAAGAACCAAATAAATATTGTCGAATTTATTAAAAACGAATGATTTCGACTATATTCGATTTGACAACAATAAATAAACTAGTGGTTAACTAAAGTGGTTAGTTTTTAAATTTTTGTTTTATTCTTCCTTGATATAAAAAAATTACTGAACCCACGATCATATATACTATAGAGAAAATGTGTATATTCACATATTGAAAAATTCAAATTTTTCAAAACAAACCACAATAACAGGTGTCTAACTATACACAAATAATTTAAAAATACCAAATTATATTACCTATTCCCCTTTGAGTCTTGTTTTGATTAAAATCTTGAAAGAAAAATGTTTGATCATTTAAAATGTTAAATATTATAATACTGACGATAACATAATATTCCAGGTAAGTACATGAGTAGCTAAAAATAGTACTGCATACGGATAAATCGTTGTCATTGGCTCAACAAAGAGCTCTTTTTCTCAAATTTATTTTAGCCTCCCTTCAAACTTGTTTTACTTGAATTTTCCCTAAATATGAAATAATATTATTATAATCTTAATAATATTATTCATACTCATATGTACCTACTAACAAAAAATTGATGTTAACCAATAATCAGTATAAAATGTATATTTTATAAGATAGTATTCAATAATTACGCTAAAAATAATAGAAAAACTAATCCTAAACTATGAATTGTTTTTCTTCTTCTTCTTCGCCTTTTTCTCAACTATTTGAGGTCGGCCACCCTTGTCCTAAACCTACACTCCTCTCGATTTTTTACATCTCATACACGCATACCAACAACTCTCATATAATTTTCATACTTAATTAACCATCTCTTTTTTCGTCTTCCTCTTCCTCTTTTCCCTCCAATGTTCATTTTTATAACATCTTTTACTGCATTTGATTCCTTTCGTCATAAACATACCCAAACCATCTCAGTGTATTTTCTATCATCATGTCATAAATCATACATTATAATTCAAAAATTTTTCATGTGTAAACGTAATTGTTTTATTATAATATTCATATAGAATTGAAATTTGTATGTAAAACATGTATACCTGTTTTGTTTTAAATAATTATTATATGAGTTGAAGACGAAAAAGTTGCCATTCATAATTATGTAACTATAATTGTGGAATTACTATCCTATCCTCCCTTAACATTTTAGATCTAGTGACATCAATGATTGATGTAATGTTAAACATTCCCTTTTAAGCCGATTATATCTGTTATGTAATTTATATCGTGCTTCAATTTCGAGTGAGGTACGTGTTAGATTAGCATCGGTATTTTTTTTTTTTTATTATAAACATTATTTCGGGTAGTAAACTAAATACAAAAACTTTCGTACGACAACTTTATATATATTAAATGTAATACAGATGGTATTTTAGACAGATCATTTTTCAATTTTCTGATTAATTGTTTTTAAGTGCATCTAATGAGAGCTCAAAAGTAATTCCCAATTTTTTCAAATAACACTTATAATTTAATAAGCAATGTAAATCTTAAAAACTGATTTAGTCTATCGAATAAAATTACTAGACAGTGAAAGATTTTTATATTAGTATCGGTAGAAGGGTTTTTTAAACTTATCTCTGTTTTTCTCAATTATTCGGAACACTGGAATATTGGTAAACATTTTAAAACTATCAACTTAATGTATCAACTAGACACCAAAACCTATAATTTACTTCTTATCTACTGATGATCGGAACACTCCTTTGAGTCAAAATCGTGTACACGCACAACTTCAGAAATAGATTTTAGTAAAAGTAAAAGCTTTCTCAGATGATAAACATTTATACGGATAAAATGTATACACTTCACATAATATAGCGAAATAAATTTTCGTATTGTTATTATTATTTAAAGTAAAAGATAATTCGTATAGTTCACTTTCACTTTTAAAAGGTTTTTACTTACTTAACTAAATTATTAATTGGTCGAGTAACCACTTATTATTATCGTGTATTATTTTCTATATTGTAAAATTCATCTCTTCGTATCTGCAGGTTTACTATTTTGTGCATCAAGGACAGCGGTATATTTTTAAATTTCAAAAATAACTACTGAGCCAAATACCCCCATGAAAAAACAAAATTTAAAAAAGCGATAAATCGAAAAAAATCATAATCAATATACAGTGGGGCTTTTTTTTCAGGAATATAATACGCATTTTACAAGACATTTAATATGATCATATATTTTTTACAGTATTTGGAAATAATATATATTGTGTATGTGTATACAATTTGGAGTGTTAGTTTATATTACGCAAACTTTAAAGGGATAACATTTAAATACCTACTCAAATTGTTAAAGAGTTTTTGGACGAACTTTGCACAACCGTCACATCGTTATCTCGTCACGCCCAAAGCAGGAGTAACAACAAAAATATTGTGTATGAAGTCTACTGAAGTCGAACAATAAAAGTTTCTTTCTGTTGTTTGTTGTTTAACCGTGAACGTAGAAGCAATACGTGGAGCACTTCGTTTCACTGCCGGGTTAAAAAAAAAAAACATTCGTTCGGTGATGTTAAAACAAAGCGGCATGTACAGTGAAATGTAAACCGATCATGCAGAAAAACTAAACGCAATATTTGTTAAGGTGGCATAGCTTTTACCGTGGACCGATTTTCGCTAAGTATAACTCCAGTCGTCTTAATTAAAATTTGTTGGCGTAAGACACTCACTACTTTCCGTATCGCATCATAAATGTTCATTATATTTTCAAAATTCAACAACTAACCATACGTATGCATTCATCTAACATCAGTAATCATCATTAATAAACGATAATCATTTAAGTTCAGGCATAAATAATAAAGTAATTGTGTTACGTGTGCACTGCACGTTCCAAGTACTTCCATAGTATAGTAATTATAACACTTGTAAAAGTTTTTCAGATACTATTTAAGATTCATGTGGCCAAAACCATGAAAACCACATTATTACAGCAACGCGATCTATTGCATCGCGCTTTTTACACGATCGATTTATGCGTCGAAAAATATTAACATCGGTTTAAAATCACCACAAATGTATCGATATATAAATATAATGTTGATTAATATACTATTATCATCTAGGTTAGAATGTTGATAACATTCACATTGTCTTACAATTTATAGATATTTAACTTGTCAAGGAACTTTTAAATATTTTCCATAAATAAAATAATGTATTTATTATTTTTTCAATACTATAATAATATTATTTTAAATAAATAGTCGAATAATATAAATGTATAATTTCAATTGCTGAATTCCATAATTTCCTTTATATGTTTAGAGATAAATAAATAATTTTTAAAAATGTTGTTTAGTATTTATTTAAGACACTATTTTGGGTTTTTTGGGTTATTAAAGGCATTAATATTCAGATCTTCATTATCAACAAGTCACTTAATCTGCAGTTATATATAGTTAAACAGTGATATAATTACCGCATTAACTACAGCCTAGTGTTATGAATGAATTTCAAATAAAAACGTCTTCACTTAGAAAAAAATAAAAAAATTGTTTTTGGCTAAGGAATAATTGAAACAGGGATACATGTGTTTGTAACTGTAAAAATGCTCTATCTGAACCATGACTAAATCAATCGAAAAATTAACAAAATAAATGAGATACTCGTATGTCGGTAGAAATAAAAATTCTTCAGGCAATACGCAATCAGTGCACGATGAAAATTACTGCCAGCATTGAATACCGATGGATGTTATTGTATATTATATTATTCACACGGTCCAATATTTTATTATATTATCAATTTTTTTATTGACGAGCCTATGGACTAAGCAAACATTGAACGAGATGTGTATAAGTGGTCTTAGTGCACTCTTCAACAACTCGAAAATTGATTAAATTAAATTTATTAACAATGAGTTGTCATGATAATAAAAGATACACATATAGTACTGATATATAGATGTACATAAAAAAGACCAGAGAAAACATACCCACGTATATAAAATGTTTCTTTTATCGTTTATACAAATCATTAGAAAAAAATATAAATACCAGCAAAATACTCCAATTTCGGCTAAATATTTATAATATACCTACTGGACGAGAAAAAATGACTAACTTTACAACAATAAGTATTATTCATTAAACTGTCTATTTTATGTATTTAAATATCTGTTTCACTTACTATCAATATTTAATAACGATAATTCAAGTGGTGCTAAATAGTGTGTCATTTGGAATTCGTCGAAATGTTTGAATTGAATTCGATGAATATTAAATATCGTTTGATATGATCAGCTCGTAAAAGTGGCGTGACAAATATAACGCGTAAAATTTCAACGGTCGTCAATGGTTTTTACGATTAAAATAAAACGTGTTTTAAATCCTTATATATATAAAAGAAAAGGCCTTTTATTGTTTTCCAATTTTTGTGACGACACTATTTAACATTTTCTAATTTTTTTTTCACATAGTTGTTTCAAATACCTTCCTGAGTATTACCACGTCACCCGATTTTTCATATTTTTTATCGGATAGAAGGAAGAGGGAGAGATTGGAAAAATGTTAAATAATGTCGTCACAAAATCAGAATATAAAAATACAATCCCCCTACCCCCTCAGATATAAAAATGAGAAATCAGGTGACGTGGTGACACTCAAAAGAATATTAAGCATAACTCAGAAAAAAAAAAAATTCTTTTATATATTTAAGGATAAGGATTATAGAATCATTTTTAGTAATGATATGTGCATAGAACTATTAGAATAATTTGTAAAAATTATTATTATTATTTATAATTCAACTTCTACTACTATTTAGCACTTGATTAAACTAAGTTAAATAAATTTGTTTCTTCTTAAAAATACAACAATGTTTGTAGATGGAAGCATTTACTTTCGAGAAAAAAAAACTGGTATTATACAATCATATATCAATCATATACAATCATAATCAAGTAATTCGTAAAAGCCGTATAAAATAAATAAATAAAATAGATCAGTTTTTGTAATATTTCTTAACATTTCGGAGTAACTCGTTGTACAATACGCGTTGGGTTGGACGCACGCCCATGGAAACTTATTTACTCGCACAAAACCCTACGCGTGCATCTCGCGATTTCACACCGGACACAACAGTTTCGGAATGTCCATTGAATGGCTTTAAGCGACGTGGCTAGAACAAACAATCAGATGAAGAATTCGAATGCGCATACGTGTCCGCGTAGACGTGTGCGAATACTCAAACCATCATCGTTTCTTGATCCAAACACAGTGACCTAAAATCATGGTCACGAATAATTTTTGAAAGGGTCATCAATAAATTAAAATGTCTCATCGCGATACATTTTCGTTTTAGACCACCTTCATCAAATAGTTGTGAAGGGGAAAAATATAATGAAACATTTTTTGTAAACTTTTCCTCTGTGCAAGCAAATTATGGACTCGGCGTCTTCATCTTTTAGAACTGTAAAAGTATATCGAAGTCATAGGTTTCATAGATTATAATAAAATATTATTGTAAATATATTGAATATGGATTGGATTCGACAAGATTTTGACGAGAACCAATTGACTTGCATTTTTCTCGCTATCAATACTATCAATAATGTTCACATCACTAACAGGTACGCCTATTACTGTTCAAACGGGTACTGACTGTCTGCGTTAAATATGAAAGGTCACAAGACTGGACAAATATTCTGAGTCATCTCCACACGACGAGCAAGAACCATTGATTCACAGCACTTGACCAAGATCTGCATGTACTGTCACGGTTGACCGCGGATAGTGTCACTTGAGAAAGTCCTCGAACGCGTGGCCGGCTTTTAAATGTAAGCTACTGCGGTTTCATTACGCTCGGTTGACCAGCAAACTATTTATTACGTCTTATACATTGTTTGATCGCATAGCAAGTCGTAAACCGTGTCGGATCGTGTGATAAAATTTCAATCACTAATCGACTTCTACCAAGTACCTGGACGCTTTGGTCAACGACATCACATAAAGTATAACGACACCGAGAAAGAATCCATCCACGTGTTAACTTGACACGTGGTGGTGGTTTTAGCGTACGAGCAGGGCGGGACAGTTGTCCTGTTTGTTAAAAATGCCTCGACGGCCATTCTGCAGCGTAATACATTTACGTATTACTGTTCACTCGTCGTGCTACCAATGCGACGCACCGCATAGATATGTACGATAAATAAATAAACAAATAAATATTGTACACGTCTGTGATGCACCGTTATTGTTTTTGTTGATAACAATACGCGTGACTGGGAGCACATAATTTATTAGTTTGTTTACGTCGCGGTGGTAATTTCGTTTTTCTATACCACAAATTTATATTTTTATTCAGTATTTCTTGAGATATTTTACTGATTTTTTTTTTTTTTTTTTTTTTTTATGTATTTCATTTAATATTTTTATTACATCCCTGCACTCGCAGGAAATTCTCTCCTCAAGTATAATGGAGATGATGAAGAGATCTTCTTAACTATTGATTTAATGTAATTTAACTCATGACTAAGTGTCACTAACGAGTGGCTTCTTGATCACGCAATCAAATTGTTTATTGTTTTCATTTTACATATACCGATTGTGCTAAATAGTATAGATTGTATATTACTCGTAAAAAAATTAAAATTAAATAAAAAACATTTGTATTAATGGTGTTGAACATAAATCAAAGAAATATTTTTTTCAAAATTTAAGATTGCATGAACAATGATATAATGTTTAAATTCACTGAAAAAAATCAAATATATGTATAGATTCAATCAATTATAAATGTATTTATTAACTAATTTAACAAATACGTGTGTATTAATCATATAACAATAATAACTTAGTAGAATTGATAAAATAGCAGTGATTAATTGGGAAATCTCTGTTGTTAAATGCTTCAAAATTGTCTCACGTACATCAAAAAATATATGGTGAAGCCTTTACTAACTAGAGAAAAATATTTATATTGTTTTTGGTAATCACTGTAATCAGAGCTGATAGTAGTTTTTCTATTATGTGACGTATTAAAACTTACAAGAGAACTACAATTCAAATTTCAAGATTAAGTAATCTAACTGTATTATCTATAGATAAAGAGAATCATGAAAAACAAAGAACTCTAAATGATCAGACTCCGGTTCTAGAATTATTAGAAAAAATTAAAAATAAAAGATTACAATTTGAAATGTAATATTAGTCCTTATTTCTAAAGTGTATATGTATTTTTTTATAATAAATAATTAACATATATATATAAATGGAACCAAAAATATATAAATTTCGTCAATTGAGAACGGCTGTGCCGATTTGGCTCAAATTTTATTTTAATTTTTCGTAATTGCCAGAAGAAGGTTTTTACAAAAAAAAAAATTGTTAAAAAAATGCTATTGTTTAATAAATCGTAGCTTAATTCAATAATTTTTTACCAGGTTGATAACTGTGCAATTAAAAATTAATTATTAAATGATACTATTAAAAAACTATTAAGAACTATTTATTATCTATTAATTATATTTTTGGTATTAAATGACGGGTATTGCATAAATATTAAACAGCAAGATCCCGCAACAGGTGCCAAACCAATCAAAAACATTAGTTCGAAGGATTATTATGCATATCAGTTGATGATTAGATGCGATCAGGACAATGTTATTTTACGATGTCGTGAGCTTTGTCGACTATTCATGGTCGACATGTATGTAAGGATAGAGAGCGAAAGATTACGATACTTGCGATTCAATCAAAAAAGCTGCGTGCGGAAGATTCTCAAAACAATTGTTAGATATCGGTGATGAGAAAGTTACTATAGATGAAACGGTATCCATACAATTACCGATCAATTTCTACACAATTATTGATTCGCAAGGTACTCTCATTGACCAGATAATTCCCAATGTACATAAACAATACATAAATCATGAGCGGCTGGCAGAAAGTGCAATTTTAGCAGAAAAAAATGTGGACCTTTACGAATTGAATTTAAAGATACAACATTTGTTACCAGGAGACTTAGTGTTATACAAACCTATTGATACAGTTTGCGATGCTACTGAAGCTGTAAATTATCCAACCGAGTTATCAAACTCATTGGATTTACCAGGCATTTCACCGTATAATTTACAACTGAAGGTTGGATCTCCGGTTATTTTGCTTCGTAATTTAAACCCACTACGGTTGTGCAATGGCATGCGATTAATCGTTAAAAAAATTAATGAAAAATTTTATGGAAGCCATTTTAAATGGCAAATTCTGAGGTGAAAGTATATTATTACCACGAATCACTATAATACCCACATATGTGCCAATATAATTTAAACACCTTCAATTTCAAATTAGATTGGAATTTACAACAACTATCAATAAGTCTCAAGGTCAAACTATGCCTGTCTGTAGCTTAAATTTGAGCACATCATGTTTTTCACATGGATAATTATACGTGGCGTGCTTTTAAACCATCCATTAGGTTTGCGTAGGCAAAAGATGGAACAACAAAAAATATTGTACACTGGGTGCCACTTATTTACTTAAGATTAATTTTTTATGATTGTGCCCCCTAATTTTGTTTTTATATATATTATGAATAAAAATCTGTAGTTTAAGCTTAATTGAACAAATTTAACGCATGGCGACTTAAACAGAAAGTTAAGCGATAATAATTATTTCAGTTATAATATAACTATTATTATGGTTATAATTATAAATGATAGCGATATCTATCTGATTATCATTATTACGCAATAGCATGTATTAAATATTATTAATAATCTTTTATCGTGCTTGGCAATATTCCGTTGACTTATATCCATTTAATTCCACTGTAGTTATCACACCAAATAATAAAACATAGTGTCAGTGTTATTTGTTGTGTAGTAACAGTAACTATATATTTAATTATTACATCGATACAATCGCTACAGGTACGATTTTCAACAATTATTGGGAGTACCGAAAGTGTTGACGGAGACAGGGCTTGAAATTTCACCTGCAGTTTTCGATACTTTAGAAAGTTGGGAACTACTAAATAAAACTCAAGCATTTGTTTTTGATACGACCGCGTCGAACACTGGCAGATATAATGGCGCTTGTACATTATTAGAAAATAAATTAAATAGAGATATTATTTATTTTGGTAGTAGACACCATATATTTGAGATAGTTCTAGCTGACATTTTTAGAAAATGTAAAATCTCACCTTTGACAGGTCCAGATATTCCTTTATTCAAACGGTTTAAGGCAAAATTAGATACTATAAACTTAAATAAATGTATTACCGGAATATCTTACATAGATATTAAAAATGCATTAGGAAACAACTACATTGACATTGTGGAATATGCAAAACTTAAACTTTCGATAAATTTAATCCGAGACGACTATATAGAATTATTGGATTTAATAATTATTTTTTTGGGAGAAGTACCTACCTCCTGGAAGAATTAAGTTTAAAATGCCAGGTGCATACCATCATGCAAGGTGGATGGCCAAAGACATCTGTCTCAGAATATATTCGGCAAGATTTTAAGTTAACAAATAATAAGATTAATTATATTTCTCATTTCAATTTGTTTTTAATTAAATGCTATGGCACGCTTCTGCGCCAAATTCCAATGAAGCTCCATTAAATGATATCATGTTTTTGAGAGCCTGCTACGAGTATCGCACAATTAATAAAATGATTTCAAATTCTGCTATTCAAATGTTTCTTAAACATTTGTATTATTTAAACGAAGAATGTATCGCGTTAGCACTGTTTAATGACAGAATAAATGAAGACACCAAAATGAAAATGGCCCAAAAAATGATAACAATTGATAACAAAGAGGATTACGAGGAAGAAATAATAGAGAAAAAATTAATTTTGAATAATGAAGAATTAATTTGTCTTTTAGAAAATTACAATAATAATATTTTATTAAAACTCGTGAACCATAAATCTAAACATTTTTTAGAACAATTTAGTATTTGAATTGCATTTTTAAAATCAAATCCAAATACATGGACTAATTTATCCGAATTCATGAAAGGGAAAAAAATAGCAAGTGATCTTAAATTATTAAATGATCCTGCAGAACGGAGTATAAGATTAATGGAAGAGTTCAATCATAAAATTACAAAATATTTAAACTAAAAGCAATTTCTATTAAAAGTAAATGATAAATATTAACTTTGTGTAATAAAGAATAATATATTAACAAACATTTTTATATTTTCAGATTGTTCAAGATTATCGTAAGAAATATCCAAAATCTGCTACTTTGAAAGATCTTAAAAAATCTTTATAAATATGTTGTCTTTTAAATAAGTTAATTTATAGTGTTATAATAATTAAAACATGTAATTGTATAGTATATCGGAAATAAAAATATAAATTTTTTCAAATTTAAAATTAAATTAATTATATACCAAAAACCAACATTTTACTCTTTTCCATAAAACTTTGAGCTTAAGTCGCCACCTGTTAGTTAAGTTCGATCAAGTTCAAATTTTACAGACATTAATTTTAGATGTATTGTAACAAAATTCCGGTCCGCACTTTAAAAAATTTAGCAAAAAATTTTCTCTTCACATCAGTAACTGGCACCCTATTGTACACTTTGTTGCATAAGAGATTGGTATTGATTTTTACTAATATTATCAAAAATAGTGATATATATAAATTTAATGGATCAATTTTAGTAAATTATAAAAAAAATAAATGTTTAATGTTTATCATTTTTATATTTTGTCACCGTTCACAGCACCCCATACCTCTTCCACTTAAATACCATATCCTTGCACACCTATATCATATTAGTTATTTTTTTTCTAGCAAAATATTCTCTATAAGTAATTTATATGACAAAACAACGTTTTTTCGAGTCAGCTAGTAGTTTATATTTATATAACATATTAAACTAAATGTTGTTTGAAGAATAAAGGAAAATCTACCCAACGATTTTTGAGTGTACATTTTTTCTATATATCCATTTTTAAAGAAAAAAGTTGACAATTAAGAATTACCATCGACTAAATGACTTATCGATAAGTTCATTCATATTCATTCGAAATTTGTATCCTAGAACTACCCAATTAACACAATTTTCAACGATGCGAAATTCCTACTGTAATGTAATAACAAAATGTCATCGTTTTATACATAATCTTTTATCATTTGATTAAATATTTTGTCGACAGCCATAACTTGATCCATTTGGATTTTTTTAAAAATGTATATTGTTTCCCTTTAATAAAAAAAATCAACAAATAGGCTTGAATTTTTAACCAATTGAAAAATATGGCAACTGGAGAAAATAAAAATAAGAACTAGAAGTACCTAATAAATAATTTGAACGTTTATTGAATTAAATTCTGAAAAAGCAATTATAGTGTTATAGCTTAAGAAAATAATTTTTAATCATTAAATATGTTCTAGAGTCCTAAACTTAAAGGATTATATATAGTTTTGGATATCAAATCATACACATTGTTAGAGTACATATCTCAATGGATATATAATTTAAAAGCAAACATAAAAATAGTTCAAATATTTAATTATATTTCGTTTAATATATATAAATTTACAATTACAATAAGCTCGATAACGAATATGTAATATCAATATAATAATTATTAAAATAATAATAATAACTATAATAAAAATCAACTCAATTTAAAATATTACGATTGATTCAGTTTATTTATAAGTCAATGATGAATACGTAATATTTGAAATATAGAATTAGAATAGTAATACTTTAGATAAGGTACATTACTATAAAAGAAAAAAATCAAATGGATATATTTATTTAATTTATAAGCACATTAAATTACAAATTTTGTGCTTGTACGTAAATTCGCTCGCTATCGCGGTTAGGCACCACTAATATATGTACATTATTACACTATCTCGATTATCTACTTAAAAATGTAATATAAATAATTAAAGTGTAATACACGAACAAAAATAATATAGGAAATAAATGTGAAAATTATTACGCCATTTATGTTTTGAATAGAACGAAGATCGTAGTGGGTTTACGATGATTTATTATGTTTATTTAAAACGTACACTTTTCCTGGTGGCATATCTGCACCAAAGTTTCACGTACCAACTTTTTAAATAGGAAATTAAACACAGGTATAGCTCTTCGGCTGGTCGTATAGATCATATATCATAATTTAGGAAATAATAAAATGGAGTAGGCAATACAATAGTTCCCTGTTTCTACATTTCCCTCATCAAAATTTTAAATTATTTCAATTAATCAACGGATGGTTTAAAATTTAATTTTTGTGTATAAATTATTCCATGCGTTTATAATCATATGTTTTAAGAAATATACAAAATTATGTTACATAATATTTTATCATAGATATATTAAAAATGGCTTACGATGAATCGAGGGAAATTATGCGTTATATGAATATTCAATTTTTAACCACAAGGATCCTCCTAGTTTGAACTTAAGTGTTATTTGTTTCGTAAGTTGTATTATAAAAACATTATTGGTATATTGAAACTTAAAAAAAATGTTTGGTATTGTTTTTAATTTTCATAATATTCGTTTTATAAATGACTTATAGGCAATTTTTTAGGATGACCATAAACAAACATACATATTTGATTTGAAATAATTTACAGTCAATAATATTTTCCACGAATTATTAATATATATATTCTATTTTCTATAATCTTAGATAGTACAATTATTGAAAATATTTTGCCGAAAGTTAATTGTTAGTGCGTACATAAATTTTGAAATTATTTAATGTAAAGGACCTTTGAACTAGATGATTTAGAAAGGTAATATCTATGATTAATTCATAAAACTAAATAAACTTTAACAGCAATAAAAAAAAAAAATTACTAATTAAAAAGTAAATATTATTTAAACGGGTAATATTTTCGGCTTACGATACCTTTAACTGTGATCGATACGAGATTACCAAAAACAATAAATCACTTATATAATCACGTTATCGCGGTTACCGACCCACAATTATCGCACGTTGTCATCCGAAACGCGAGTGTTTATTTTTCCAACGCAACCAATTATTATAACTGTGTTTGCTCAACTCATCAAGTATATGCATATAATTGCGTTGAAAGTTGGGGACCAGCTACAATACGGAATGATGTTATTTATCAAGATTTATGTAGAATATGTAATAAAACACATTCGTACACACGCGCACACATACACACGTGCGCGCACGAACATGCACACAATATGCTCGTGGAGAAGTACAACGTTGTAGTTCACGACAAAGTTTACACAATCGAGATTAACTACTGCAAACAACTCAAATATTCGATGATTTATATTGCACATACATTAATTAAAATGAACGATCGATGGCAGCAAATCTGCAGTGAACCTTCATGAAAGTGTTTATTGTATACAAAACATTGTATTAATAATAATAATCATATTTAACTACCATGCGTCTTGAAATATTTACAGGCTTTAATTTTGCAGGAATAATGCCTTAATTAATTTATTTATTTATTAATTAATCGAAATAAGTTCATTATAGTTTTAGAGAAGCTGTGGACAGTAAAATATAAATAAAAATAAGTAACAAAAATGTGATACTGGTACCAAATATCGCACAGTAACTACAGGTTCCTTATATGTGTCTTGTTGTAACAGTTTTTTGAATCGGTGTACGATTAATAGTAACGACAAATATTTACAATTATTTTGATTCACAATTCGATCGAGTTAGGATCGAAAATATTCTTTTTATAATACTAGAATCATATGCATACCAGGTGGCCCATAATATTGTCCTGATGGAGATAAATTATCTTTGAAGATATTAATTTTTTGTTTCAACACAGTTTTCGTCATATCATTGTCCTTATACTAAATAATAGTTATCCGATAAAATAACCGGAAACGTCCTCTCCCATAATTGTATATTAGCAACTTATATTAAAACCAATTATTTGATTTTCTCCACTGTATAATTTTTAGGACAACAATCGCAGTATGCAGTAAAAAGCTGCTGTTAATGCGGTCATAATGATAATACCTAGAGTTCTTATACATTTTTAATGTATAATGTATACAGAGTGCTGTCTATATTCACAGAATATTCTGTTATAATATTATCATTTTAATTATCAATTCATCGGTTGACGTTAAAAACAATTTATGTTCCGCTTTTATTTCGTTATTTGTGCTAATGAGACATTAAGTGTTTATAACGTTCAAGAATAAAATAACGAACTACTAATAATATACACTAAACTATGTTGCAAACAGTTTTAAACCTATTTTTAGTTTTCACCACTAAAATTAGTAAAATTATATAATAAAGCGATCTTATGTCCTTAACCTATGACATATTTTTTTAATGATCAAAGTTCATATTGAAAAATCAGCCTCATTTTTTGACAAAATTATTTGACCGCCATTGCTCCAACCCTCTTTAAGGACTCATACGCCCACCATTAATTTTACATTATAACCCGAATATATTTATGCTAGGCCGGCGTTTTCTTTATTATTAATGGCCGTATGGTTATTCATTCACGTTATGCTATTGTTTTTCGAAGAACATTACGTGTGCTTTATTTCAGTTCTTTACTATAAAAACGCTTCTCTGGGATTCACTATTGTCTCGACGGTTTCAGTAAAATCCAAAGACACGTTAATACCATATAATAACATTATATTATTAGACATAATTATAATTATAAGCATGTTATTACCATCAATCATATCATTATATATATATAATAATAATATCATATCATTATCATTATATCATCATATAATATATCATTATAAGGCGAAATTCCGTAATAAATTATTGTTTTTCTATTATTCGACATTTTTTATTATTGTTCGTCTTAACCTCTGGTACCACACGCTCCCGAATACAAAACAATATTTTCTGGTCCAACTGCTCTTCTGTCCAATTAAAAATAAAACTTGAAATAATCAATAATTACTCATTTTGATCCAGGCACGCCAAACTCGTCGGCAATGTTCGCAGTCACATTTAAATAAAACACACGGACGAGTGTTTGGTGTTTATTACGAAATCACTTGCATTGTTGTTCATTCGTCTGACAATAAACACTCGTGTGCGGTCTATTTCCGTAATCCTAGATAAATCGTAACCCCGAAACTATGCTGTAACAGTATGAACAACGATGGGGTCGGCTAATGAGTTTTGAATATTGTACCGGTGTCATGACGGACATGTGTACGAAATCTGACAGCGTAAAGTGTCCAGCGTATACGAGACGCAGTGTTATATTTTATGTTTTAGGTTGAACATTTACCAAAACGTAAGTAGCGCAATACACGCACAATGTGACTAATATTTATTGCTATCGTACGTTTTTTTTTTTTAAAAAAAAAACTCTATTGTACCACCGCTATCGTACCAGTTTACTTTACGGTAGTTTATTCTCAGCAATATACAAATAAAAATTTTTTTTCTAAAAAGTTACCCACGTGAAAACGTAATACGTTTATACCTACAACTGTGTCTTAGGTAAATAAATAAATGAAATCGAGCAAACTACAATGTGTAGAGGAGATTGCAATTGTCGTAATTTCGTTTTTTCAACTAATTTATGTTACGTCTGCAGTTCTAAATAACCTCTAAAAAAAACTATTGTTATTAAAAACAAATGGAATCGTTAAAAATAAAAATAAATACCATTACGTACCTACAATTATTATTTGCAAGCATTCTAAATGCAAAACTGGCGTTCGGAATCTTTTGAATGTATAACGGAGAAGGGGGAGAAAAAGTTTTGAACAAGAATTACTAAATTACCTTAGTTGAGATTATATACTCGGCAAGAAATATGAGTGTTGGTGGGAGAACCTGCGGTTACTGTTACATAAATATAAATTTGATTTAATGTTATAAAGGTAACGTGATAAATTACAACAAAAGGTCTTTGTCACTACAACATGTTAGATAATTTATAGTATTTTTTTTTAATTTTTTTTTTCTTCAAAACGTTTTTAATTTTTTATTAATCAGGACCAAGTAATAACACCTTTTCTTTTTACCACATGTATTCGCACGTTATTATACTTATCAATTTATAAAACTCGAAAAGAGAACCATTACACTATCGAATTATCAATTAATTCTCCGGGTCGAGAAAAAACATAATGCTCCATGTGACAAAATATTTTTAACAGAACGGTAATAACGAAATAGTATCATACACGTCATGTTGTTGTTTTTCGAAGACTATTACGTGTGCTCTATTTCAGTTGGATTTTATGTTTGGAAAAGTTAATACCGTTCTGAATTGGCTTAAAATTAAAATAAATTCAAGGGCATGATTCGTTCATTTTTAACAATTTTCCAAAACTACCCACTATATTCAAAAATATGTTCATGACCGATCTATTTACTAAATAAATAAAGAAATCAAAAATAACGAAAATCAGTGCATATTATATTGGTACTTATAAACACACTTTTACGCAGAGTTGAACGTTTTAATACTCAAGCACTCTACTGTTTTATCTATAAACGTTATAATACTCGTATTTAGAACATTGTACGTATATACTTGCAGATTTTAATACATTGATGTATATAACACACTTTTCCCATAGATTTAAATACAATTACATTAAACACTTTACAATGTGTGTATACGTGTGTATGTTTATGCATAACATATAGTCGAGCGAGTTCTAGAGTATCCAGAGAGATTGTTTATTTATGAACTCGCGACTGAAATGCCGATCGATGAACGCGAATTTTTAATACCGTTTGAAGAACGAATTCAATAAATATTACACACTATATCATTATTTATTATTTATTTCGTTCTTTATCAACCGTGTTGTGGGTCAAGAAACATTACGGACCGATGTTTATAAAAAATAAACGTGCACATAGTCGATGTTTTTACATTGTACTAAGACCCATTCATGAGATATTTTATATTCAAAGGCTTACAATATACAAAAATAGTAAAAACGCAATTCAAAAATATTATTTAGCTACTTCCGAGTAAAATTATAAAAAATTTAAAAAATTGCATGTGACCATGAATAGGAAAATAATTTATCAACGTATTTCATAAGCAACACATAATATTAGTACTAGGTAAATGTTTCATGTTGCTGCGATTGGTATTTTTAGAGTAACAACAATACAAGTAATATCGTTCAATCGAAATTCATTGATGTTTGGTATCCAATTTCGTCAAAATTTATTTTTCTTACGCTTTTAGTGCGACGGCCCGCAAGAGAGTCGACACAAATACATCGTTGACGAATAAATTCTTGAACTTTTGACGTCTGTGACAACAGCAACAGTAGCTGTAGTTAACGTAGTTCGGTAGTTAAAAGGACTTCAAATAACAAAGCACTATGGTTTAATGTTAAACCAACAAATATAATAATGAGTCATACATGGTTAACACATACGAAACAGTAATTAGTAGGGCTGTGAATTTGATGTACTAAAGAACCTTAAAAAATGCATTAAAAATTTCAAAAAATGCAATAAAATATGCACTTAAAATGCAAAAAATGCGAAAAAATTCAATATAAAATGCCAAAGATTATAGTATAAAATGGTTTTTAATTTAATTTTATATTTATATTACTATTAGATACAAGGTATTATACATTAGTACATTAAATGCATAAATAAATGTTTATTTAATAAAAAAAAAAAAAATAATCATTAAGAAAAATAATCGAATTTGACTTTTCTATATGTACTATGTTTTAGTATATATTTTGTTAAAATAAGAAAAAAAAACTTTAATATATTTATTTTTAGGTACCTTTTTTAGTCTTTAGTCTTTAGAATTTGATTAAAAATACCAGAAAATTAACTAAAAAAGGAAAATATGATCTAAAAATGCACAAAAATGACCTAAAAAATTAAAAACAAGAAAAATGCAAAAAAAAATGCAAAATAAAAGTTGCGTAAATGGATTCGTAGTTACATAATTTAAATTATGTACTTACAAAGCTACGATTTATAATCAGCAAGAAAAAATGCACTTTTCTACAAATTCTCAGCCCTAGTAATTAGGTATCTGAGGACAGTGTGTGAGCTCTGGCCGAGAATAGTAAAAAATGATACTCGGAGTTACTGGCGATGTCAGGCGCACGGGCTTCACGACCAAATGAGTATTGGGGCCAATAAGCGGACTTATTCAAAATACCTGGGTAAATGGATACGGTATTAATAGGTAAGCATGGTAGCCATTTTGGATAAGGTAATATGCGATAGAGATTCTGGTGGATGCGGAAGAGTGTGTAGGATGATTATTCGAGAATAGTAAAGCTTGATTCTATATAATCAAAATGGGTCGCAGAATCCGTCTTCTTGAAATATTGTATTAATATCCGTTTACCTTATGATAATAACAGAATCAATATTAGTTTTTCGGGTGATTTACTATACACGTATACTATTTTTCGTGTGATTTACATATAACATTTTTTTTTTCGTTGCCGGCGATTAAAATTTGTGAAGAATCTAATGTTAAATTGTTGTCTTAAACTATACCGAAAGTTTTATATATTTTCACTAACAAAAATGAAACAAATTTTTGAGATTGTTTTCAAATTTGATCAACATTTAAAATTCAAACATTTGGATAAAAAACTATCAGTAAAGATTTCCCAGTTTTTCTTAAACGAATAAGAATATATATAATATAGTAAATAAAACATTTTATTTTCAATTTTCAAAATTATTGATCAAATTAAAAATTAACTTTTCGAAAACTTTACAAAAAAAATCAACACAAGAATATGAAAATGTCAACCAGCGATAAATTTTACAAAATATTATAAAATAAAACAATCTTTATAGAAGGGTATAATAATATTCATATTTAATGAATATTTCTACGATTATTATATGTTGAGAAAATAATATTCGATTTTCATGTACCGTAAATATTGTTGTTGTTTTTTCTTTTTCATTTGTCAAAAAACTTTTCAGATTTCCAAAAATCACATTCCAAAGGCACAAACTAGACAACATTTATTATCAGAATAAAATACAAGTTGATGATCGAAATAATCCCTCTAACCCAAAAATCACTCATCATTGCCCGCTCAGAACCTAAAATAATAATTTTGTAAGTAAAAACTTTAATTGTATTTATCCAATAAACGAAATCTATAATCTAATAATGATATTTGAAATGATTTAAGAACGTAATTCTATGCAATTAGCTTGGTAAATAGTACTGGTCCGACGGTTTTCGGGGCCCGGTGCAGAATTTTGTGGGGCCTCATACAAATATATTAATTTATTAATTAAAACAATTATTGTTTATATAAATCTATGTTTTTTCGTATTATTACATAACTAAATATATACTATAACTGTATTTCGAACTGTCATCGACGATAAACAATTTTACATACTATGTGCGTATAATACTTCAAAGCTATGGGTAATTGGTACCATCTTAATTTTCATCGATAACAACCCGTTTACTGAAAAGACCACATGACCACGCGAGTGGCCATTTGCGTACTGGGACTATATTATTTTTATTTACAAATTAAGTAATAATCATAATATATAATTTGTGGGGCCCAAGGGCGTATTTAGATATTTTTTTTTTTTTTTAGGGAGGCTGTGGTATTTTATCCAATTTAAATTCCCCAATTCAGCCTATTAAAAACAAAAGTTGGAAAATTATTATACAAAATTTACCTATAATAGCAAAAACAAGTAACAACTATACAACGTAAACCGATCACCGTGATAGTGTTATCGGTCGTCACCGTCATTTCTCGAAAATTTTTTAGCTTATAGGGGTTTGCATAACAATTGTACGGTGATGGAGACGCCATAACGCGTGTATATCAGTAAATCAATTCTAGGTAAAAGAAATCGAAATTGCAATAATGTAGCAGTACCGTACGTTAAAATTAAACACAATGAACCGATCTCAATGATATAATTGTTACAATCAAAATCGTCAGATCCTTTACATGAATAACTTGTTCGATGTTACTAATAATTCTTTATAAAATTATATTGAAGTTTTACGATTTACATCTGATAGGACATAATAAGCAGACTTAATAAACAATCCCTGGATTTCGGGGAGGGGGAGCTGAAGCCCCCTTAGCCCCTCCATAAATATATCCCTGTGGGGCCCCATACAAGCGCGGGGCCGGTGCGATCGCACCACTTACCCCCCCTAGGGCCGGCACTGCATTGGTAAATGAAAGTATACTTCGCACTTTAGATAGGATCTCAGTGTTTAATCAAGTCTAGACTTTAATTATTGAAAAAAAAACACTGAATAATAATATAAATATATAGAGAATAAATAAAACGAATTTGCAAATTTTACACTGATGAAGTAAAAAATACCATAACAATAACGAAAAAACATCGCACATGTACCAAGCGTACAATTCCTGGTTAAACTGGCAGACGCTTATGTAGGTACTGTTAGAATAATCAAATAAATAATTATTCTATATGACTATTGTGTATTGTGTTCTTAAACTAGGAATGCCAGCGTCTTAATGGGCATAAGGGTTTCCACGTGATGAAAATTTCATTATACTGAGAAATTAATTTATTTTCGAAGATTTCCACCCATTGTGTCGTATTGCATTGAAAACACAACCACTATATATAATGAAAATTATTCATACTTGCATTGAACATTTCATCGTTATCGCGGTAGCGACAGAACGATAGGCACTTGTAGGTTCTACAGTCACCAAAACGAATAATATTTCCGGACACTCCACAGAATCGATTTTGTATGTACACATATATCCGGTCCGTACAAACTCAATCTGAAATTTTGATGGATTGTAAATCATTTTTTCATATAAACATACAATTCGAAGATTGCACTCTCAGAGAATATATTTGAAAATTAAATGGTTTATTATTGAGATTACATTAATTGTTTATTGTATAAAATATTGATTATTGGGGTGTGTTGAGTATGATTCAATAATGTACATAAAGTAACATCATATTGTGCAATAAAAACAACATCGTTTTTTTTCTGCGAATGGGTAAATTACGTCTTATGTGTTATAATAACAGGGTCACTTGTATATAAGACTGATTCTTAGCGTACCGTAGGCATTACATTATAATATTATGTCTACGTTATGCGTTTAGTAAAATATTATTCATAACTGAAAGTAGTTTAGTAATTTTTGTCGAAAAATAAAATCCTCATCTGTGATAACGACACGATTTAACTATACGAATATGAATAACAGAATCCATTTAACAATTTTATCGTCTTTGAATCGGTACTTATTTACTCTTTGATTCTCATCAATAACAATTATAAAAATAACATCAATGCAATAACATCATCTTCATCAAAATTCAAACTTAAGTGTCCGTAGCCGAGATATCTAAAAAGTGACAGCATGACATAGTACAAAATAATAATCGAAAAAAAAATGTTCAACTAATATTTTCATTTTCAATACCTATCATATTCGTACATCTTTCTGCTTTCGAAGAATTATTAAAGTACAGTTACCCCGAGTATATTGAAAAAGGTATAAAAGTTATGGTTTTCATACACTTTCGTTTAGCAAATACTCTTAATTGATATGTTATAGAATGTTTATTAGTCGACGACATCGACACCCGTTAAATTACTTTGGGAAAAATATGAAGTTTTTTTTTTATAAAACGGGGAGGAAAGAGAAACACTCGCCCCCTCACTACCTCATCAACCGAGAACTTGTATCAACAAAACTATAACAAACGGTTAAACGCGTCGTCCAACCGACTAGGCACCGTTGCAACGGTATTCTTACATTAACATCAAACTACGAACGATATACGCGCCGGGTGGGTTGGTCGGTGAGGGTGGGCTCGGTTGTGCGACGAACGGATGCAGGTTACCGTGTCACCCTGTGCCCGGCACCACGGCGAACGCCCCTGGCCATTCCCTCAAGGCTGACGTCGTGCGTCGTCGGGTCGACCGCTGAATCTCGCGACAGCCATCGAGTCTACGATGGGCACATCTATTCTCCAGTACGATCGAATCCGACCTCGCCCGGCCTCGACCTAACAACCGGTGCCCAAACAGTACACGTCGTACACACCGCGTACTACACAGCCATATCGTTGTATATTATTCTCGTCCGTTTCCCCCCCGTGTCCGTCCCGACCGGCTCGTCACGCGTTCCGAACAGTCAGCGGTCGTGACCACGACCGTGGTCAGTGTCAGCCGCGAGACCACATGGGAAACACCGAGAGCAATGTGGCCAGTGGCGTCAAGAAGCAGGTGGACACGTCATCATTGCAGATTTACAATCTGGTCGACCTGAAAGGTAAGCGAGTGTCGTGTAACACCGTCATGTCCGTCACGGAATCCAAGTGTCGATATCGGATCCGCGTTAGGTGGACGACTCGAGAAAGCTTATTATGTTCCTTTCAAAATGACGTGTAAGAAGATGAAATTAGATCTGTGGCCAGTAATAAGGTATATTTAATTCATTAATCGGATCCGGTTCTGGTTGAATCAATAGATCGAAAACGCATTTAAAATATATTTATAAATTAAACTATTTATTCACAAAATGTTAATCCATTTCTTTGCCTGCGTTCGATACAATTAAGTAATTCTTAAGGGATTTGATAAAAATAGATTATAGTGCAAAAACTATTAATTCATTTTAAGAATAAAATATTTAGTGATTTGATTAAAAACGATTTAACTAGTGATGTTTTTAGCTCCGGTCAAATTTAAAGTTTAATAATTCGTATATTGCATTTATTTAAACAGTATATTTAGTTATAATCATTACAACACAAACATTGGGTAAAAAATATTTTTGTTTCTTATATTTATAAGTGTTTTCATACGCTCTCGAAATCGTTGTGTCTCATTAAATAGAAATACACTGTGTTGTTTTTGGACTTTGCCTAAAGTCGATTTCCACCGGTGATCGTCAAAATCCTCCACGAATGAGCTCAAGGTTGGTTTGATGACTCAATTTTTTTTTTTTTCTCCTCTCGAACTTCTCCGAGATTCAAGATTTTACACGGTACATGTCCCATCAATGTTTAACTCAACGGTGCTATCCGATCGAGCGATATATTTCGCTTGCTAGTTTATGTACTTACAACACTATACGTTGTAAGTAAACGAGTCGCACTCGAATAAACCACATTCTAAACAATACGTATGCGTATATATATATATATATATATATATATATACAAATGGCTTTAGAAGGCACGCGAATACGACGAGCCTATTGTGTAATGCGGTTTTCCCGTGGCACTTGTTTTTCGTCCGAAAACACGTTTATGCTTTCAATTCTACATCGAGACACACACGTGCGTGGCCCTCGCACACGCGCAGCAGTCGATCGATTGACAACGGTGTGTCAGGAAGCACGACGTATACTTCGAGATTTTTGAATCAAGGTTTTGTCCGACACAGGTGATCGTGAAAATAACATTAAAAACCACTACCAACCTATTATTATTCCAGTTTATGTGTGTGTAGGTGTTTTTTATATGCATAAACACTAAATGTTTTCATCTTTCGAGAATGTAAATTAATTGTTATCGTTTTTCTTGTAAAACGTTCAAGAAAATTAATACTGTAGACTTCATACGCCGTAACAATAAATAACAAAGTAATCAATACTCGTATTATTATTATGTTCGACTTAATGCTATTCATCTTACTAATAAACCGTCCAACATTTTAAATTATTATTTATTTAATTTCGTAAGGTTATAATTGTAAAATACTCACAAATTGACTTTCTAACTTTTCTTACAATAATAATCGAAATTAGTTACGTTTATAAAATATCTGGTAACTTTAATCACTTTATTTTGAACTACTCCGTTTTGTCAAAATTGCTTTTTAAATTACTTAAAGAATATTAACAAAATTACAAATTTCTATCGCTTAACTTATTAATTTCATAAAGTATATTTTAAATATTACATAGCTTAAGAGGTTTTAATTATTATTTTTTATATGAAATTTCGATTTCCGGTAAGTATAATTTTTTTTTTTTTTTTTAAAAAGAAACTATGGTTGTTTTAAACAAGCTACGTTATAATTGTAATAATTTTTATTATGTACGAGTAGAGTATACTCATTTAACTCTCATTATATTTTATATTTGAATGCTAATTAATTTCATATATTTTTGAAATAATGCAAAAACATTATGATGTTGTGCTATTTATTTGACTAAATGGTAAAAGTGGTGAACTGAAGTAAAGAGTCGTGTTAGTGGAACTTGTTATTTTTATGAGTTTTGACTGGTAAGTAGAAAATATAAAAAAATTAGAAAAAAAAATTATTTTTATAGTTTTCTTTTACCTTTATTAGCAGTTCAATAAAATGTTTGTATTTATTCTTTGATATAACAATGGGCAAATGTATAAAGCGGTTTCCAGGTTTCCAAGTGTTATTTTAAAATGTTATAATTGAAAAAAAAATGTTTCCGTAGGGGCTTCTATAACTTACACTTTTATTATATTATTTATTGCAAAAATTCTTTTGAAAATTGCAAGTGAAAATAATATAATATAGTATACTTTTATAACTTGAGATTAAACCAGAAAAAAATAATAAATAGTAAAAGTACGAACGCTTTGGTTATTGCAAATGAAATAAACAATACAATATAAACATGAGACAAAAGGTAAATTAAAAAAAAAAAAAATGTTCATCCATATTATTTTTCTAAAAAAACTTCTTATAAATAAAAATGAATATAAACCAGATTTTTATCACAATATTTGTACGGTTCAAGGAAGTTTTTTTTTTATAAGTTATTATAAAATAAACTATAAAGTAAAAAAATCGCTTATAACCGATAAGTCTTTGCTAGATCGCATAATATAATATTATAATAGAAATACAAAAGGATAACAAGAAATTGTTTAATGACAAAGATTTAATGAAAGAATGAAAAATATTTTTTCTTCTTTTTTTTTTTAATGTTCAATATAAGTATATTACATTAAAAAAAAAAATCGAAATATCATTTTAGAAACGAATCATATTTTTTTTAACATCTGCCATTGCCCAGACTGCAAAAATTCGTTGTCGTAAGATTGACTAAATATCAATTATACAATCAAAAAATTGTTTTAATATTGAATGTGAGATTTTTAAAGTCCGTATAATATTACATCAATTTTATTTGGCCAGGTAAAAATATTGAATTGATGTTGTGTTTTAAATCATAATGCAATATTTACAACCAATATTAAACATTATTGCACTTATATTCTTTAATATTAATCAAATTTGTCATAATTAATATTTGTTCAATACTTCTGCAATATTATAGTCAATTATTGAATACATAACGTGTTAAGAATATTTAAGCAATGTTTATACTATAATAATAATTATTGAAATTATTATAATCAAATTTTGGACATTTCGCCGCAGACCGGTTTGCCTCCATACTACTCGCTGTTGCGCTATTCGCTGCCAAGAGAACATTGCCACGAAATATTATTATTATCGATTATGTACTTATTATTAAATATTGATAAACAACAATACTAAAGTTATGATATTTTTTCAAACTTCACCACTCGACTTTTTGCATGCGTTCATCCCTTATTGACATTCTTTGAGTTGTGAAACATAAATTTTAATATGTTCCTCAGCAGAGATGGAACTAGGAATTTTTACACCCGGAGGAAATGTTAAAATTACGCCCAATCATAGACTAATAATCAAATACTCTTCTCTAGAATTTTTTTCTAATAACTAATATACAATCATACTTAGTGAGTTTAAACCTAATATCAGTATTTAACAAAGTTAAAAATATCAAATTAGTTGTTATTAATTACAAAAATTACACCCTCTAAAATTTTACGCTCGGGGATGAATCCCTGTCTTCCACCCTTAGTTCCACCTCTGTTTCTCAGTTTGAATCAAGTACATTTTAACACATTGTTATATCTACATTATAATATTATTTTCGTCATTAATATAATTTGTATGTCAATAAAATTGAGGCCCTCAGTAAGTGACTATAGTCTATAATAGCAACATTACAGACAACATAACTATAAATAGGTACTAAACTACTAAATAATATAACAGCCATGATTTTACTATCGCACCGGATTTCCATGGAAAATAATTACTGATATCATCGATACCTATATACAGTAAAACCGAATTATTTATTGATTCATTTTAAAATAGGTACTTGCATAATATTAATTATCATCTACTTATCCTAATAATAAATGTATTGAAAATCAAATACAAAAAAAATCAAAATACTTTCGATGCACAAGCCACGAGAAAGCAACAAATAATTTTCTTTTTTTTTTTGGCTGAATATATTTTGAAACAGACCATCTTCAATTTTTAGCTATTACTTTGGGGGTCCCCAAAGAACCGGAGGCCCGGTTAATCTTAAAATATCAATTGGCTTTATAAGTACAAGTTAAAACAAAAATGATCATAGTGATGCTTTCAGCATCACAATTATAGCTGGAAACCAACTACTGCATGATTAGAATATGTGAACAATAAAATATAAGTTATACAATAGAAAAAGAAACACATTTTTAGACGGAATCAATATTATTATTAATAAATATAATCATCATTTTTTCTCAAACGTCCAGGTAAGTCTTGAGCAACTTGGGTTCACGATTTCTCGATCAAAGAATTCGGATGCACAATAGATACCTCTTTCGTTTCATCGTCTTTGTGTACGCACAAAAATATTAATGAAAACCCTTATACATGCTGCGTGCGCATTAATTGCATTAAGCGGTGAAGTTCCGTCTAAGTGTATAAAAACTTGGTATTACTAACACAATAGCCTGGATGTTTCTAATAGTTATTTTATGCAAATATTGTTCGTACAGAAATCTCTGCTGCAAACGTTTTGTTGTAAACATACTTCAGGTATTCATTACCACGTGATTCAATCTATTCCTGCGGCCCCATACCATATAAGCAAAATTCGTTAGATTTCCTCCGTTCAGTCACATATCATAACGGAATGTAATATTATTTAATATCAGTTTGTATTACGTTCGGATCGGTGAAACCTAGACTAACGTATAATATTTCACGTCAAAAATTGACGTAATGATTTACCGATCAGGGATATATTACATCGGTATTATTATATTTTGTTTAGTTTATTTTTTAAAATTTGTTGGCTGACCACATAGTTTTTCAAAAATAATACTCGTATAGCAATATGAAAGCTCTTTAACGAATGGTATAGTAACATTTAATCATTATACTATTATTCATAACAATGACAATAAGCACTAGGTTTGTGATGTGGTTGGCATTCTATGATTAGGTGTGCAAAGAATGTTGAGTAGTTTTTGATGTGGAAAATACGAAATACGAAAGAAATTGAGGATATAGAATCGGATCTGTTCAGAGTACCGTTCCATGGAACAGAAATACAATCAAGATCGATGTTGTGTTTGATGTTTTATATTGTGTACTTTAAGTACAATGTTTGCATCAAGTTTTAGTTAAAAAAAAAAAACATGATATCGTACACCGTTTTTTTGTTATTATTATAGGTTGTGGTCTTCTAGTGGACCTGATGAAAAAAGCCGTACAGACGAAAAACTTCACGGAGTTGGATATTGCGATCAAAACGCAAGTGGAACCGATGTTGTACAATAAGGGTGAAGGCAGGATGATACCTATCGCCAAACTCGTGTTGCTGAGAAATCGCGATCGGTCCAGAGCGAAATGGGTAAGTGTGCTTAAGAAATGGCTGCAGAATCGAATGAACAAAACAACGCAGTATGCTGGTTTCAATAATTGCTTTCTATAGTCATAGGGTTACAGCTTAATGTAAGTTTTAAGACAAAGAAACGCGTTTTCGTTTAATATATTATGGCTCTTGCAACAAATATTACAAAAAACACGAATTCGATATTACTTTTCAAATTACTGTTGTTATAAATTAGAAATATTTAAATATAAAAAAAAATTATAAAAATAAATAAGAAAGTCCATTTTGCAAGCGTGGTGAATTCTCGGTTTTCAAAGGTGCTTCAAACAATAAACAATAACTGTATACAAAGTTTATAAATAATTTAAAAACTCGTAAACCAAATACATTTTTGTGTAGAAACCTATATAAATCAAATACTTTAATTTGTAAATAAAGGATTTAATATTAAAATTGAAATATATTATACAATATATACAATATACAAATGTGCAAATGTGAATCTATATTATAATGAATACTTATTTTTGGATATTTTAGAAACACCTTATATCTCCGTTGTGTTCATCCGTCCATTAATTACGATTGCTTGTATTTATATATATACCTATTTATTTATTTATTTGTGGACCAGGACACGATATAATTCACAGAAATTAGATTAATGGTAGATTTAGATAGAACTCTAATAATTATAAATAAAAATATTGATTTAATTATTTTTAAATTCATATTAACCAATTTTAAAAAAACATCAAAATAAAATAACATAACATATTGCTAATTATACATTTCTATACAAGTTGTGAAATAATTATTTTCATTAATAGTGTTAACATATAAATATTAACCATATCGTATCCGGTAACGAATGGACGGATGGACACGGTAAGATGTTCTAAACTCATGTTCAGAAACGTAAGATTAATATCTATGGAGATATTTTCAACGGGAAAACGTGTTGGACCGCCCTGTATGCGATACTCGGCTGAACAACCGTGAGTTACACGTCACCATGATGTCTATGAATGGTGAAAAACCGCGATCAAAATACGCGTTTTCCAAACAACACATCGGTCGAACGTAACCTGCTGGAGGTGACGGTAGTTCTACGTTCAAGTATTTAAAACCTCTCCCAGCCGCGACGAGAGCAACATGAATTAAAGCATAGTGATTGTAGATTATTTAATAAATAAAACGGGAAATCCGCGACCTCTTCTGCAAATGCGTATTGAATTTTCAATCTACTTTTATGTAATACTTACGAAACGCTAAAACCTTCTGGAGTTTTTTTTTCATTACCAAACATCTCCCACAGGAAAACGTTTATAAACGTATATACATTACGTATTTTACTCGACCTTTAAATACACGTATTTCTTCTGCATACGGTAGCGATGCCATTACAAATTGGTAAACTTGAAATATAAAATTCCTAGGACCTAAGCCATGCCAAGGCGGTGGTTTTAGAGCTTTAACCCCTTCCACTAATAGTCTGGTTTTTTCCCGTACTGTTATTAAACAATCATAATTAAGAGTTTAAGATTTAAATTTTCCCTCTCCTTCTAATAATGGCATTATAGAAACGTATACTCGTGAACAGTCGATCGCTCTGTTGGCAACTGCTGTTTACATCATGTCGTACTGAGAGTTACTTTATTCCGATCACCGGTATTCGAACCATGTTGTTAGTGTTATTAGTATTATTATTTCGTGTTTCTATTCGTTTGGTGTTTTCCATCCCGGTACGACGTGTCCCGTTAGTCGCGCATCTGCAGTATGCCTCCATGTGCGACTAACATGCCGCGTAATCACACTGTTATCTGTATACTGTTTATAAATGTTTATAAATAATACTATAAATCCGTATCGACCGTATAATGGATATCGACCAGATATTAATAAAGTTAATAGTCAATAGAATAATAGATTATTTGTTTAGTGTTCAGTTCAGTCGTTTATTATCCTTCGTTGTTTTTGTGTTTCGCAACCACGTAACGTCGTATCATACGTAAAACGTATACGAGTAACCGACTATAAAGTTTTGTTTTTGGAGTCTAAAGATACATTTACATCTAATGGACACGTTTTATTTTATGTGCTACCTATGCGGTAATTTTTTTTTTTTTTTTAATTCATATTAGTGCATATTATAATGCATATTTTAACGATTTTAGAAGCATATTTGCAAACATATTTGTGTATTTTTTGGAGATATAAGTCCCTAAGTCTAATTATAATATATTTATAACAATTATGATGCATGGAAATTTTATCAAAAAAAATTTTATTTCACTAATAAAATAATATATTTTCACTACTAGCTTTTACTATAAAATATTAATGATAAATCTTATATTATAATTCCTTGCTTACAATAACAGCATATTATTTATGAAAATCTTATCGTCTAAAAGCAAAAGTTCGGAAAGTAAAAATGTTTCATTATTCCCACGACTTGATCCATGATAATAAATAATGTAATGTAATATTAACGAAAGATTAATTTTTATTTATCGTTTGGCAATACAATTTTACACGTATTTTATTATTACACACATGGTTATTCAGTATAAATAATCGAAACGCAATCGGAATTCAGACGTTTTTCTATTACAATAACTGGTACACAATCACGTTTACAATTAAACTGTCCATTTTTGACATGAAAACGAAATCGACTCAAAATTAAATATATTTGATATATATTGATAATTAAAATAAAATGTGAGCACCAGTAATAATTTAGAACTAGGTTTGATTTTAGGTTAGTAGAGGGAATAAAATATCCCTCTCGCTTTATGAATTATTTATTTAGTCGGCAATCATTAACAAATTAAGTAATATTAGTGTTACAGAATTGTGTTGTATAAAAAAAATTTAACAAATTTGTAAGTATTTAACCCATTTCCCCCCCTCCGTCAATATTTGTTATCGGTGGCCCTGTATGTCACCAAATTTGGATTCTTATAACTAGCAAACACTTAGAACTTATAACAACGCATCCCATTTTTCATCCAACCGGCATGACACTAGCTATAAGTTTACTCAGGAAGAATACTGTATATAACTTGAGAAAGAAATCTTTACTTTAACAATTTTTTTCTCCCATTAAAAAACAGACTGTATAACAAATGTACAAGAAATCCTTACTGCATCTTTGTAACTATTTTAATTAAATTAATTATATAATATATTTTTTATGATTTAATTTTAATATTTGAACTTTGTTATTACGAGTATTCTATCCAAACGGTGAAAACTTTTAGTTTTTAGACAGAGATCCATGTATTTTGTTTTTATTTATGAACAAGAACATTTTTCTAAACCTTTTGCCGCAAGCACCGTAATTGAATATTTATCATGCAGTTATTTCACTAAATTAACGTTTAAAGTTTAAGCGAATATTGTGCTGGTAGTGGTGGTTGTGGTGGGTACAAAATATATATTATCTCCAAGACATAATGTATTTATTTCGCTGTGCCTTATGTCTGCCTAAACTTTAAACATTAATAGTTAAACAACTACTACATGATTAATATTCGATTATGGTTCATTAAAAAAATAATCTCTTTTAACGGTTTTAAATAAAAAAAGTAAAATCACACTTCACAATATAATAAGTATTATAATATTTGAGTAGGATATCCCGAAGTGTATTTTATACATATTATTTGATAACCTTCAGCGTTGTATTCTTGCGATGAACTCGTTTTAGTAACTTACGTCTAAACTTTTATGATATTTTTACATTTTAGGTTGTCTACACGCAATGCACACCACAATGAATTATAACTTGAATATTATTGTGTTACACGTATTTATGTGATTATTATAATTTTTATTATTAGCGGTTGGATAATTTTATTGCGTTTTTGACATAGGATTTGATGAACTGATTGGGCACTTTTCGACACTCGCACAGAATTTGTGTTTAGATATTATTAATCACATTGCACTTGAATCATAAAATCAGCAAAGTCCATATGCACAACATATGCACGATAGAACTTTTTATTATTTTAAACAATTAAATTTCGACAGTTAACATTCGATGCGCCATGCAGTCATGAATTGTAACAAAAAACTCCTTGAAGGGTCTGATGAATATGATGTGTCACATAGAATAACGGAACGTTTGATTAAAATCAGTCTATTTTGAGGGTAGATATATTTATGATAACAACGGTGCACCGTCAGGCTCTTATTATTTGATTTGTGTTTATTGGTATTTATTAATTTTTAAAATATGACCATCTCGAATGACGCACACCGTTGCACGTCATCTACGAGCCAATTTGAGTAACAATTTACCCATTAGTGACACGGCCAAGAATTTAATAATATTTATTTCTGGTTTTTCACATTTTTTAATATTTAAGTGAAATTCAATGCAAATGTTGTATAATTTATTATATTACACATTAGAACAAAATATTTTCTGAGAAGTATCAATCATCATTGATCTAAAATTAAACATTATTTTCTTTTTTTAAATCACTTAAAATGGTCGCCACAAAATTTTAATAATTAATGTTTTTGGTAAATTTTACTGTAATTTTCGTCGTAATTTTCGGCAGATAAAATGTCTCAAATATGTTGAATAAAAATAAACTGAACAATATTTAAAACCAAATAATATTTTAAGTATGATAGTATGAGTATCATGCGCATATGTGGTGTTGTGTTGTATGAGTAACTAGTAAATATTTTGATTGTAAAAATACAATTTATTTCGCAAAAACGTTTACATTAGTATAAAAAATAAATCGATCGCCATTGCAAAAACTATATTTTTATTACTGTGTTTTTTTAATAAAAAAATTAAAACTTTCTCGTAAACACGGTTTTTATACTTATACCTGTATACACATATTTATAAATATATATATTATATATTTGTATTTATACCACAAATAATGTAGGTAGCGTATTTCATGTTATAAACGTTGAAAAAATGGTCCTTAAAATTAGGCAAGAATCATGATTTATGTTTTAACATAGATATGTCTTATCGCTGAGGGTCGTGCTAAAATTTTGTCCGAAACGTCAAGCCAAATATGACACTCGTCGAACGAAAAGTTTCAGACAAATGAGTAAAACGCACCGTTTCTCTGACAACAATTATGTCACGCATGCATTGTAGCGAATTCATCGTAAAACCATAGTCAAAATCACAATAAATATCGTGTAAATATTTTAATACAAGTATAGTCAATTGATACCAGTGACATAATTTTCTATAGTGTAGAGTTTTAAATACAATTTTATTGAAGACTATGATTGTTAAACAGGCTATGCTTTCCCCGTCTACTCGTTTTCAAATCTAAGCTTCGACTGAACAGTAAACGTCTCCTTAACTAAAATTTAAGGAAAAAGCTTTCAAACGAAGTCTTGAATAAGAAACACTATTGTTAAAAAGTTATGATCGTTGAGTAGATTAAAAACGTGTCTCTAATAAATTAGTTTTTAATTTTTATTTACTTTTTAATTATTACCGCACTAGCGACTTTGTAAAAAAATAATATTATTTATACAAATTAGAGTAAAAATTTAAGGAAAATAAAAATACACTTGTAAAGCATAATATAAAAATATATTCCATTAAAATGTAACAAAAGGAAATCACTGTATCTATTTGTACAGTGCATTAATTTACAATTAAGAAAATCTCCACTCTCGAAAAAGTCTAGTCTGGACTGATAAACCGAAAATTGATCATTTGCCCTTCTGATCCGACCGTATGCTCCTTCCTTCCTTAGTTTATATTTTTTTATATTAAATATATATATTTTTATATTTAGTGCACACATTATGTTCTTATTATCTCCGTGTATGTGTATCATCTAGACCTTGTAAATAATTGCGAATATTTTAAACTCAACAATTTCATACATTTAATCGTATTAATGCTATCGTGATCTCAGCATATTTTTTCATAATGTGCACTGTCTCTATATTATGTAATAAAAATTGTGTTACACATCTACGACAGTGCCACGATTGTATCCGTGTGTAACGTGGACACTGGACGTCGACAGATGGTGTGACGTCCGGTTTGATATCGTTTAGGATTTTTTACATGACCGCTTCAATATTAAATTTTTCCCTTATGACCTAACTTGATATCATTAATTATTATTTTACGATTCAAAACATGAAAATATTATTAATAATATGACGTATGCTCTTCCCAACACGTAGTCGACACAGTAGTGGGTACCTTTTGTAAAGATTTTATATTAAATCTAACATGTTTTAAATAACTCCTAGTGGGGATGTTAAAACGTAGTTGTCTTACAACGATATCATGTTCCGTTCTAAGTATTTCTGTACAAACACGATTATAGATCGATGAACGTGTGTGCTCGATTTATTTTATATTTATATGTTTTTTATGACGACCGTACGCATGTATCACTACGGATTCGAAATCGGGCTCGTACATCAACATTGCGATAACGTTTGAAACGTTCAAATATATTTCAGGGAACCTGTGAGATAATAGTTACCTAAAGCGATCATCGATTTCGAATAAAACAAAACTTCGGGTTCTCAATGCGTAAATCACCGACACCATGGTAAGCATAACGTTAAATCCCTGTAGTTTTTTTTTCGAATTCGCATATACAACAATTGTATTGATTCGAAGAAAAAAAACCACATTCGGTCATCGTTAGGGTCAATCGAGAGGGTGATCAGTACAAACGTGCAGATACCTGAAAACGTAATACCTCGTTTTCCGTTCGGTAACAACGTTATATTCCATCACATACGACAAGGATTTAAGCATGCTCACTCCTTTTTTACGCTTGAAATAGGTATGCATTTTATTAGAATCTAGATTATGAAAAATATGTGTGACTATATATTTTCAAAAACATGATATTATTTTAAAGTTACAGACGTTGTAGCGACTTGTGGAAATATAATTTTTTTTCTTATAAACGAAAACACCATTATTTTTCATAAATAATTTATTTAATAATTTAGTTCATTTTTCTGAAAATATGAGCATAACATAACCACAACGTAGATGCGTACTTTAAGAATTGTTCAAATTCCAATACGCGCAACGTGAAATATTAGTCTTAATAATTTGGGCGAAGGGAATGAGATACAACCGACCAGAGGCTTAAATATAAATGCTTTCTTACTATACACTTTATATTCAACTTTTCGTTACCATAGGGAAGTGCGAAGCTGATAGTATATTAGATAGTTAACTGCCGTTATCTGTTAAACTTTTATCAAGATGGCACCACTGTTGACTTGAAGTTTGAACTACAACTGTTTTTAGTGGCTTAACATTTATGGTAATATTATGATAAGCGTTTATTTTATAATTTTACAAAATTTCAAACTTTATTCATGTATATGAACTAATCAATCAACATTTAAATGAAGAAAAAACTGTAAAAAAAACATTTACTATTTATTACAATCCATTATACACATTTTAATTTCGTATTACACATAATTTTAGTCAGTGCAACGTAATTATCGATGTTAATTTATCTATACTAGTGATATTTATATAATGTTTACAACACATGCATTATGTTTCACATTAAATTGTATTTATAATTAAACGTATAGTTTTGAAGCTATTACGGCAAAAAAAATTTAAATTTAAATTAAAATTAAATCATCAATATACTAATTGCTTTACACTTGTTAAAGTATGTTTTAAACCAAAGTTACGGTTTGCGTATATTACAATACAAAATTACGTTATGTCAAAATCATATTTCAGTAAAATGAATATATATATAATCTATAGCAAGTAATTAATAAATCGAAAATCTGATAATCCGTAAAACTTTAAACATCACGTGAAACATTAAAATATATTATTTATGACCGTTGTTTTTGGCAAAAATAAACCATAAAAATATAACTAAGCTAAAATACCGTTGGCACAAGTAAACTTTCCTATAATTTATTTATACACGTAGTATGCAATTCACGAAACATCAAAAATATATATATATATATATTTATGTTATGAACAATATAATTGGTTATACGACAAATAAATCTTACATGCGTACGAATGTTGAAATGTATACAGTAGTGTGGCAACAGGACTCTTTGCTAGGGACAAACACGTTTTTATGGTATCTACCAACCATTTAAAAACTGATAATGTCTATTTAATTTTAACATAATGTCTCAATTTCCACAATTAAGTAATAACTGAACAACTAGTACATAATTTAGTTTACTATATCTAATATTACATTAATTAATAATTTAATTAATTAATAATTAATAATGATTTATAGCACAAACAAATACAGTCAGTTAGAGGATACGATACATAATACCTAACCTAGTTATTATTAAATATAAGCAATAATATTGGCGTGTTGATTTAAAATTGAATTTTTCATTCTTTCACGTAAAACTTGTAAAAATGTAAAAATATTATTTCACGCAATATTATCAAATCTACTTATTTATATTAAATATAACATATCATAAATATATTCTTGTCATACGGGTATACATAAAAAAAGAATAAATGGCATTTCTGTATTTTCCTGCCGTAAAGTGATCGTCATTTATTCGAGATTACTGCAAAACCGACGGTCAACGGCCGATCTTGGTCCACTTGTCACCCGACGTATGCTTAGACGGGCGCATGTACAGCTATAATGTTAGCCAATCGATTTACATATGCAATATTATGATGCGCTGCGAAATAAGGTCCAGCACGTGTTTAACTCATATTGCGCGGAACTCAAATATGTTTAAAAAAATAAAACACGAATAAATATTTCAAGTTATCGTTGTTTTTCCAAAAAAATCTATGTTGGTCGGCTAATAGCGTGGTAACACCGTGGTGGAAACAATCGACGATATACCGCGGTTAACCCTATTCGTATTCAAATTAATATATATATTTGTCCACTAGCCGTAAACAGTTCACGTGTTTAACTGTAGATGTAGTTTCAAATGAACACATCTCACGTTCAATCGGTCAATTATACCAGTCAATATTAGACACACAATACCGGTTAAAAAGTATCACCCGGTCGTTTTCATAAATATATATGAAATTTCACTTGCATAATAATAATATGTATAATATAACGTGATATACAGTTTTGCGCAAAGATACCTAACTAAAAATGTATCTAGACAAAGATAAAACACTATTTATCTAAACGAAAAAAGGTAAAAACGTAACATTTTTTAAATTTTATTAATTAATTTACAATTTTTTTTTATAAATTTATACTTTAAAATAAAATTAATTAAAAATTAACTTAACGTTGACCTAATAGGTATCTTCAATATAAATTATGAAAAAAAATTATATTATGTACATTTATGTATGGGAAACAAGTAATAAATAATAAGTACTTAGTTTAAAAAAAAAATAGTTTCTTTATAGGTATATTATAATTTTATAAAACAATTCATTACAACTTATATAATACTTATTTTAGTGTAATATTTATGGTTAAAATATTAAAAAGTTAATTCAACCATTATCTGTATTATTTATTATTTAATTTTCTTTCTTAGAAGTTAATATTGTAAGTCACTAGAAAGTATAAATTGAATAGTCTTTATTTAATATGTAAACAATTCAAAAAAAGTAAATACTTATAGGCACAATTTAAATAATATAACTAAACATATATTGGAGTAACGCAACTTTTAAAATAATAGTAATTAATTATAAAGTTAGTAAAATCAATAATATTAATAAAGTTTTCATTAATTTTAAATTCTTATTAGTTTTTAACTAAATAATTTTAAGTTCAATTTTTTTTAATTGTTCTAATAAATATACTCATATTTTTTTTATCTAGATGAATTATGTTAGATAACTCAAGAATTCATCTAAGATAATTCATTAGATAACTAATTTAGTTTACTATCTAGATAAGATAAAACATATTAATTATCTAGAAAAAGCTCAACACTGGTAATATACTATTCGAACAACAACGGATAATGAAAACTGCATAAAAAAAATAAATTACGACTCGACCGACAAAAATTACTCCTAGCTGCTAAGACTTACAATTAATATATTATATGTGTATGTTTGTACATGGGTGTTGACGAATATTTCAGTCATTATAATATTATTTTCATGGTAGTTGTATTAAAAAACATTGAACTATAATTGGAAGTAATTTTGACAAGGAAATATTGCGTTTCCACTGGTTAAAGGTTAGTATTGTAAGGTCGTGTTTTTCAGCACGTTTAAACCACTTACAATTTTAAAAAAAAATGAATAGTATGCTTAAGCACATAGTATTTAGAAATTGATTAAAAATTAAAATTATAGTTAAAACTCTTAAGACTATTAAAACTCTTAAAACTATATTCTGGCCGTCATGGAAGAAATGTGCTTTTTAATATTTTCTTTCCGGGTTCATTAAAGTACGAAAAACAAATCAAAGATAAATGACTTACTTACCAGTGATTTATACAAAAATATCATGGCTGTATTTTTTTTTTTTTTTTTAATAATTTACAAATGAAAAGAAAAATAATTTAGGTTGATTAAAAATATCAATATTAAAAAAAAAAAAATCATCGTACAACGAAACGCTAATAAAAACTGAAAACAAAATATATAAACAAAGTATTTAAATACTCATATTTTATATTTTAGCTCGGTTTTTAAAATATTTATTTGTTTTGTGTATTTTTCTGTCCACTGAAAATATAAAATAAAATGTATGATACTCATTATGATATTGTTCCGTGACTATCTATAAGATGAAAGCGAATTTTCACCGATAGTTAGGTATTTCGTGATATCACTACGATATAGCTAGCTAGACCATCTTTGTATTATAGATAGTCTAAAGCAAGGTGGTCCATCTTTTTGTATTTGGCGGAACAATTTACATTTTATAAAAACACTAAGGGCTGCAAAAAAAAAGAAAAAAAATGATATTTTCATCCTTAAAACCTGCAGTCAATAATCGCCGTCTAATAATAACCATAACAATAATAATGACTTCTATGATCTCCCGTCACAAGAAATCGAATTCGCTGTGGCTGCTATAAAATCAATTGGAAGTTACTCATTAAAATATACAATCATATAACGATTTTGTTATAATATTTTTGTGACTTCTTTTTTTAATATAAGTCTCTTATGGAGGAGTACCAAAAAAAATAAGGCTTCAAGAGCCGCGGATTGGGCAACCCTGATCTAAAGCACTCAGATTGATGTTTGTAGGCCAGTTGCGGCATCCGAGGACTCATCGACCTCGTGAAATATGTATATATTTATTACTTAAAATACCTATAAAATACAATCAATTAATAAATACACCTGATTATCGAACCAGAGCATTGAACAACGATGGTCTGAATCAGGATCTTTACTAAGGCGTTGTTGAACGCTATTTAAGTTGATGAGAATTATTTTTTGCGCAAAAATTATGTATCACCAAAATCATCAAATCAACCATTATAAAACCGAATAAAAATGAAAAGTGGGTGAATGATATCAATAAAGGAAAAAAACAACCAATAGTTTAAAAGCACATTTGAAGAAATTATTAACATAAAATATCAAAAAAAAAAAAAAAAGAAGAAGAAGAAGTAGAAGAAAAACCATTAAGTGTCAAAAAGGCAAAGTCTTAGTAAATATCCAAGAAATGTTTTTAAGGATTATATTATAATTTCAATTTTTTTTTTTTACATATTATAACTATTAAATATTTAAATCATAAACGCTTATTCAACGTTTAAATTAAAAGTTTTATGTCTAAATATATTTTATTATTTATTAATATTACTTGTAGTGAATATTTTAGATGGAAATCTAAATTAAAACTCACTATAACAATTTTAACAAATATATACGGTGTACCGTACACAGAATACGAACCTATTGCGACAAATAAATATTGGAACAATGCGTTTGTAAAATATTCTCGCTGTTGACGAAAATTCATAGAATAGACCTGAGTCCGAACGACAGGCACGCACGAACGTACTTAATATTATTGAGATGTTAAGTTACTTCCGATAAGTTTGTAACGTGCCAACTGATATTATGGCCGTTAAGATTGACCGTTGATGTAGTGAGATATCTGTCTTCCTGTCGCACAATGTTCTATTCGAAATTTGAACCGATTCGGCAAAATAAAAAAACGGACAATTGTTTGGCTTGCATGAAATATCCGTAACAATACATGCCATTATATGGTATATTATAACGTAATATTAAACATTCACTTCACCCACGCAGTCCCAATTACTAATTCTTTTTATTTCACGTATATCGTTTGTTCTTAAGTGATTGGCAGTTTTTTGTTTTTATGACTCGGAAGAAGAAGAAAAAAAGTAAATATATCATCGAGATTAATGCAAATGTATTGGTTGTAAGTTTGGTCAAGGATAGAGAGGTTTTGAAAAATGTTATTGTATTTTTATTTGCATTTAGTTAAACAAAAAAAAAATGTTGAATCTCATAAACATGTATATTATTATCGTTTATTGTGTAAACGATTTTATAGTTAATTTTAATTTTATAATGAACAGACAAAGCGAAGAATATATTTGGCATAATAACAATAATAATAACATAAGTCATTATTTTTAAGCTTTTGATCGAGTTTCTGTTTTCTTACTTTTCCGGTATCGAGCACTGACAACGGAAGGCACAGGCCACTGGACAAATATAATTAAAACTTGATATGCAATGGGTATGAATAACATCGCATAGCTCCACGGAAAAAATTATAACTCGATATTTTGGTTGGAAATTAATATCACGGTATTTACTGCGAAAAGTGAAAATGTGTTTTTATCGGTCTATACCTACAAACAATTTTCATCATTCATTTTTGCTAGATTTACTCTTATATCTATCCCGTAGATTATAGGTAATTTGTACTGTTACCTTATCTACAGGTTCAATCATAATTTGGTTGAAATATTAGTTATTTAACACATTTTCAAATAATGCTCTTTCGCTCTACTCGTGTTCAAGTCTGGACACAATCATACATTGTTCATGTCGTACATAAATAATATCAAATTAAAATTGCATTTCCCACGTGGCCCGACGGAGAGGGTGAATAATTCAATATATTTTCAAAGCATTAGAATCGGATAATCGCTGATAGGTGCGGCGAAAAAATATTTCCAAACGTAAATTACGTGATTGATACATACATACTATTTATATAATAGTGTATTTTCGGTGGGAGAGGGTCCTGGGTCTCGATCTCCCTCCCAGGAAAAAAAAGGTTCAAAAGTTAAAAATGATTTGCTACAAAAGTTCAGAGAATGAGAACATTAATTTATGTATTGTGAATAACTCTTCATCAGTATTTATAGTAACAATAGGATAATCGTTCTCCTCGTTGAAAAAAAATGCCTCGTTAATTGAACCTACAGTTAAAATCAACAAGACGAATTTCAATACCATTTCTAAAAGTTTTAACTGGAAGACACAGAAATCGGGAAAAAAGCAAATTAAGTATACTAAGTTATACGATCTGACAGAACTTCTGGAAAGACCCAATATTTATGTGTGTCATACATCGAGATCATCCTCTGCGCAAGAAAAGCACGCAAATCCACAGAGAGAATCTATTAATAGACCAAAGCTTGTAAACACTTGTATTATAGTTATGAATAAGAGAACAGTAGATAAATCGTCGGTGGAGCCAATCGCCCCTGCCGATACTACAAGAAGTAAGTTATTGATTGGAACAAAATACGAATTGTACTAATAAAATAACCAGTAAATATTACATAATTCCAATTTCAGATAAGGATATTTATGAGCCGAATAATTCGTTGGAAAAAAAGTCAACAGCCCTCGATGTTAAAGAAAAATCTGAAAGTAGAACTGCTAAGAAGTGCAAGAACCAGCGAAAGAAAATGTCGAAAGGATGTTCACTCGACGTTGATCTCGTGAGAACTATTCGTTGTTCGTTTTCCCTTCGCAGTATTTTCACAGACATTACTGTGTGCTTAATCCTGGATTATTCACCATTTCTGCCTTTCACACGACTTCTTTTCGCATCTCTTACCATCAACACTTGTGATTTGCATTTGCGTACTATTCATATTAGTAGTACCTCAGTAGTTGAATAACGAGACTTGTTAATACTTTTTTATGTGGACCTCCTTTGTAATAATAATCGAAAGGGCATACATATATGTATGTCCGTAACAAATTAATGTGTTTAATAAACAATCGTTTTATATAATTTATTATTATACAACTTTATATTTTTATTTTTTGTAACTATTATTTTAAATTGTACTACAAATATTTCTTGTTATATAACTGTAATTTTGGAGCTGAATAGTTTCATACTATAGCTCTAAATATATATATATATATATATATATATATATATATATATAAAAATAAACAATCGTTCAAAAATTAGCTGTTCCATAAATTGATAAACTGTATCACTGACGTTTTGAATTTTATTTTACCGACGTAAAATAATATACATATTGTTTTTTATAAAAATGTCCCTACGTTAATTATTAGCTTATGCATTAATTTTTAGTATAATTAGGAATATAAAACACGTATTCAATTAACTACAGGTAAAAAATAGATTATTGCTCATATACAATAAAGCGCATCAACTGTATAAGTATTATTTTACTCTGTATTTTAGAAATATGGAAGAATTTGGAATATGAAAATTGCAAGATAAGTTGCAAATTAAGACACAAGTGAGGACGAGATTGATTTTTCTAACAAAAAAAACATATTTTATGCTGCATTATTATTTTTGTAAATAAGTCATTAGATGTAGTTTACCCATTATATATGAGAATGAAGGAATGTATACAGTTATACTACTGGGTATATCAATTAAAAATGCTAATGATGTACCTGATGAAGCTCAGTCAAATTTACCATTGCTTTTAACAGATTTTTCTTTACAAAAACCTACATCTACTTCATTTACAATCACTTAATCATCTGAAAAAGGCACATAAAAAATTCTAATAGTTCCAAATTCTACATCAAATAACAAAATTATATAACCGAATCTTTTATGATATTCAGTCAACTTATATAGTAATAATGCTAAAAATGCTGCTCTCAAAATCGTAAAAAAACAAGAATTTATTAACTTATAATTGAAAAAAAGAGATTAAGTGAATTGCCCTACACTTATAAGCCACAATGAAAACAATATTAAAAATAATATTACACAAATGAGTACGACATATCAGTTTCTTCTTATTTTAAACATTGTGATATTTTTGTTTATAAAATATTATAAAGAAAAGTAAAAAATAATTATTTATTACTAATATATAATACTTATACAAATTAAGTCTGTTCGTGGGTAATATTGCATTGATGCAACAATCTTAAAATTGTTTGATTTTCCCAAAAATGATGACAGGATTTTTTATTTTATATGAATTCGGTAACTAAAAATTAATTTAAAAAAATTGAGTAACAAAAAAAGTAAAATTACGCATTGAAAGGTTATATTATATTAAATTGAGGAACCAAAACTAATCATTAGGGCTCTGGAGTTATTACATTTTAATTTTTTTATTGGGCTATTCAATTTATTGCTAAGTAAGCTTGAAATGATTTTCATGACACTACGAAATACAGATTAAAAGTTTGTAGTGCATATTTTTGCATATTTAGTGATTTAATAATTTTAAGCGCAAATTTCTTAACTTTACAATTTTTAAAGCATATTTGTTGATTCTAACACTAGTTATATTACTATAACTTGAACTATTTGAAATATCCATTACATATGTAAATTAGTAAATAATAAAATATTATATATTATAGATTTTGATCCTTATCGTAGTTCCGAAGATTCGTAATGTAGTCGATGGTATGTATTATGAGCCATTATGTTTCTGAGCAATCGACCTCACTTTTTAGTGGCTTAAAAAAAGAACGTGACCGTTGGAAATGTCGGATTTACAGGTTTGTGACTAATGGCTTACGAGTGTTTGAAAACGTGGACATTATAATTCGCGTGGGGAAATACATCCATGCAATCAAAATGTTTTCTAAATTTTAAAAATTAATTTTTCAAATTTTATACTTTAAATAGACTAATTGGAAAAATAATTGCATGGAAACCAAACGCAAAAAGACCCAGAGAAAAATGGGCAGATAGAATAAAAGAAGATCTAAAGATGTTGGGAGTAAGGAATGTGGAATAAATGGCAAATGCCAGAAAAAAGTGGAGACAATATGTTGTTGCGGCAATAGGCCTAAAAGGCCTGTAAAAAGCTAAAAAAGAAGAAGAAGTATATATTAGAGCTCTGCACGGTCCGTTTTTTTTAAACACCGAACAAGATTGACATACTTTAACTAAGACTAAAACCAGACCGACGTTTACAAATAAGCGAATGTATTACAACCGAATGTTAAACAATTTTAATAAACCAAACTGTACTTGAATATATATCTTGTATAAGACCAATTGAGAGTAGATTTTTTTAGACAATTAATTAAAATAGATTAGATAAGACTAAGTCGGACTAAATAATAATGCACACAAAGCACAGACTGTTTTATATTTTAATTAAAATAATTAAAATAAAACAATAATTTTATGAAGATAAAATAGTAACCAGATTTAAATTATTTTTAGTAAGTATATAACAATAAAGTATCATTAAAGTATAGAAGTCTCTAAATATATTAATTTTAAAATGCCATATTATATATCAGTGGTTTTCAAATATATGGGTTCACCACTGTGATATATATAGAGTTATTAGTAATTTTTGATCATAATAGTTAGAGACTTAAAGTATTGGTTTGATAAGTAAAATAAGTAACATAAAAGTGTCATCAAAAGTCACTATGACCAAAAACTGATCACGATTGCACTTTTGTCATTTTTCGAATTTTCCAATAGTTCCGCACGAATTGTACACAAAGTTTTAACGAAATTTACCGTCCCGCTCATGGGACTTATAAAATAAGAATAACATTGAGACCAGAGATGGTGCAATTTTTATTTTATTTTAACTTTTTACAACTATATACACTTGAAATAGGTAGGTTCTTTGCAGACTTATATTTTCGAAAGTTATCGAACGAAATAATAATAATTTTAACTTGTGTACATATTTCATTGTGTATTTTTTCATATAGGTACATTTGGGTATTGATTAATTTTTAAATTCTGAGTGAAGTGGGAGAGCAAAAGAGCTGTTGATTTTAAAATGAAATATTATTTTTTTCCAACTAATATTTTGTGACTATAAAAAAGTATAAAATTTTCATTTTACTTGTACACTAATAACTATTACATAATGTAAACGGAACACATGTATTATCAAATAACCTCGGATCTATAATAGTTTGCAAGTGTTCCCCGTGACCCAGTTTTCGATTGAAATCGTTTTGAAATCAACTGAGCAAAATTTTTTTCTAAACGTGATACTATATAATATTTTGGCGTTCAATATTGAATTCAGTTCTATGTCCAAACGATATGAGAAAAGTAGATTGCCCAATTTGTTTAAGAATAAACCAGGAGTAGTAAGTGTTGGCCAATCAGTAAAATTATGTATGGAAAAAATCGACAATGATAAATAGAACTCTCCACTGTGCAATTTAAGTTCTTAAATATCCTCAAAATGTTAATTTGTAGTCATAATATAAGCATAATTGTATTACGTTAACTTTATGTAATATATTTGTTAAACTAACATTAATTGGAGGGGAAAGTCATGAATAAGAATACATACTTAAATACCTACGGGTAAGTACTAGTTTTTAATGTATATATATCTGCAACAATAAATATGGGAATTCTGAAATTCTTTATAATTTATAATAAATAATTTATTTTGTAAATTGCATTGAATTTCTTTATTATTCAATTGTTTTGATTTTTTTTTTCTTTTATTGAAAATATAACATTTACAATCTGTACATTTTTTTGCGCAGTATGCAAATTTTCGAACACGATATATTATAAAACTAAACAAATATGAACAAGCGATAAGGGAAGCTATCCAATGATAGGACCCTATATTTGATTAGAATAAAATGCCTAGGTCGGGAGACCACGGTGCCAGCGTATTTTAAGCCGACGAGGAGGGTTTTCCAGTATCGTGAAGAAATATTGATTTGACACAAGTGGGTTGAAATAGAATGATAGATTAAAATGGAATTTTTTATAGTTTGCTATGGTTAAATTATCGACGGTATCAATATTTAGGTCTTTATGAAAAGAGCAGTTGCTGACATACCAAGGAGGATATGTAATTTAGCGAAAACAGAAACTTGGAAGGATTAGATTTTTATTTTCTGAGTTTGTTTGGCATAACCCCGAATTTGGACACCATAAACCCATACAGGTCTAATCTTGTATTTATAAATTAGGAGTTTATTTTTTAATGGTAGTTTGGATTTGAATATTGGTCTTAAAAGATGAAGTCTCGTATTTAATAACTTTCCTTTTTTTTTTTTTTAATTAGGGCCGTCCTACTTAGATTAAAATTTATGATCCATCTTTTTCTTATAAATTACCTTTTCAAAACTTCATAAAAAAAATCTAACATAATAATTAAATGTAAAAGTCAAAATATTTAGATAACAAAGTTCAACCTTCTTTTAAATTGGGCAGATATTTGTACAACTTCAACGTGGTTTAAATTTATGTCTCGATGAGCATGTAATATTGTCAGTCCATTTAATCATATCTCTGATATTCCCTAACTCTAATAATATATAAATATAATAAATATAATTCCCATCTGTATTGTATATCTGTGTCTTGGTGCGAGAAGGGTCAATTTCAAATTATAACAATGTTCAGAAATAAAAACATTAATTTTGCCAATTTTTAGTGTATACATAAGTTGTTTAAATTTAATGCAGGAACCCTAAAAACGATGTTGCTTGATTACATTGTGTTTTTTTTTTATTGTATGACTCATTTTGTGTATAGCTACAATAATATTGGTCCAACTATCTCAACTACATTAAAGTATTACATTTGCCCTTCTTGCAACAAGCCCCAGATATAGTTTGTAAATATATAAAATTATAAATGCATAAACTTTATAAGCATACGCGAATAATACGATACAGTTAGCCATTTGAAGACGTTACGCGGCAAACTGAATAAGGATTATGTATGGAAATGTTGTATAAAATATTATAATCCGTAAAATATATCATTATAATGTATATATGTATAATTTAATGTAATTACAAAGGAAAAGGGAATAAATGATTTCTCTATTCCATGTCCGCTACAAGTCTAAACGTTATTATTATAAAGTTGTTTATACAAACGCCTTACGAACTATTGCCTACATGTATGTGTGTTATACTGTATTATATTTTGAATACGACGGCGTTATTACACATAATAAAGTGATTTACATGACAAACACAATATCATTACTTAATTGGAAAATTACGATTTTAATTGAATTGAAAATAGTTCACAAAATTTCGTTACGCAATAATTACTTTAATTATCTGTTTGACATCACTGCAAAAACTTTTTCTCCCTCATTTGGAAACACTCAAACGTGAAATCCGACTAAGCTACGTTTAAGGCCATGTGGCTTTAGTACATAATGCACACTTGTATAGAAGTCAACGTTAAGACTTATCTAGATATATCAATATTTATTCACTTTTTATCTTGCCTAGATAAATTCATCTAGATACATTTTGATCACCAGAATTGTGCAAACAAATCTATTAAATTTATTAAATATTTAAATTATCGATCAAAGCTTTTAAGTTGTAAAACATAAATAAATCAAAAAATATATATTTTTTCCGTTTCATACCGATACATATAATATTTATAATTCATAAATAAATATAGAAAATGTACTATTTAAAAAATGGACACTTGCAGTTATCAACTAAATGATGTTTCTATTATTATAACACTATTTATATTAATATTTAATTTCAAAAATATGTTATTCATTTTCGTCTGTTCAATATTTATTTTTTCATTAATAAATAATAATAAAAATAACTGCACCGTTAGGGATGCACTCGTAAAAATTGTTTTTTTTCTTCTAAATAAAAAAAGTATTTATATTTATCTACATAAATATGAATTAAGTTACCTTGTATCTTTATCTAGGTAGATTTGAGTTGCATTTTTTTTTTGTCTTTATCTAGTTAAAAAATTACTTATTTTATCCCAACACTGATAATAGTAAGACTTATACCTACAAAATGAAAATGCCCATAAACGTTCTAAGTGGTTTTTTTTTTTGGGGGGTTTTTTCCTCTTTGCGTCTTCTTGAAAATTAATCGACTTTCGAATGCTAATTTACACTGCGGAATGACATAACAAACTAAAGCTGAAGATTAGTAGATGAAAAAAAACGCTATTAAATTTACACTGTCAATGCTTAATGTAAATGTAATTTATTTCATTTTAAATTTAAAGTGAGTGAGATAAATAAGAATAAATTAAATACTGAAATTATATACTTAAAAAAAAAAAAAAACAATTATTAGAGTTCCAATCTGAAATAGGACTCAAGTTAAAAACTGATACGTTCATGATAAAAAAAATCATAAATCATAGTTATAAAACTTAATAATTTAAATGAAACGTGTAATACATCAGTACAACATTTACTTTGCGTTATTTTAGTATGCTAATTTATGTTATATTACAGAGTAACTATAGCATCTAAATCACTCAGTAACATGTATATACACTACACTGTTCGGATAACTTGATAACCAAAAATATATTAAGAAAAAAAAAAAGAACGAACAAAAAAAGTGATGACACTGAAAATTACTGAGATTATGTAAAATTAAGTCAATACAGAATTCAGCACTTTTTTTTAAAAAAAAAATATAAGAAAAACTTCAGTATTTCCGGCAAAATGGAACCGCATTGTACTGGTTGATAGTGGTAATGACTACACATTATTTATACCACCCAGCTAACATTTTTCGCAAACAAAGCACAACATTAAAAAACAAAAAAGTGTACAGAAATAGAAATAAAAGAAACTAACGGTAATTTTTACTCCAATCTAAATTATATCGCATCATTTCTGGCCACGCACTGAGAACGAAAATTATATTGTACGACTCTTATAATTACCGAATTCGATTGGTTAAATATGGATGTTTCCATCTCGTTTGTAAGATAATAATATAAATATGGGAGATGAAAAGAATTGCATTTAGTGGTGTATCAGTGCGACCTCGTCGTATTTTATGAGTTAATGGACAGAGCATCTGCCAGCTGCGCACGTTTTACTTTTCGGTCGTTTATTACAGTTGCTCGACTTTTAGTCAAAACTTTTCTAATAAATTAACTGTAATTCAATTCCGGCGGGTCTCTCCGAAACCAATTTGGGAACAAAGTCGATTTGATTTTTGTTATTCTTTTCTTTCCCCGTTGCATACTATTATTATTAATCCCGCACCTCCTGCTACTTTTCCAATTCATTAGGATCTTACCGAATTCTTTCTACTCTCTCTCTCTCTCTCACTCTCTCTCTCTCTCTCTTTCTCTCATACACACACACTCTTCCTCTTTATCTTCTCGCTATTTTATGTGTTCTCATTATTTGTTACTTAAACATTATTCATTTTACATTGAACAGCTTCCGCCACTAAAGAACATGGAGGATCCCAATGAATATGACATCGAAAAAGACATTCCCACCATCGAAGAATTGGAAAAGCTGGGTAAGTGCTTGATAATGACTACAGCATCGTCGGCTGCGATTTAACGTCTATAATATGTAGTCTCAAAGAGTATTTATAAAAACTTTTACTCGCAGGAGAAGTGCAATACCGAGAAGTGTGTTGGGATCTGAAGGAACGGGGTACCGTGGGTGAGACGGCATTACATTTGTGTTTGCTTAACGCCACGTCGATACACGCGGACTTGGCCAAAAGGCTATTACATTTCTATCCAAAACTCGTCAACGATATTTACATGATCGACGAGTATTACGGTGAGTTACGGTCGAAGCCATTATTGTACTATGCAAATTATTTCTATTTAAAGAATTGAATGCGTTTGATTATAATGCATTGGTGTATGAGGTACATTTTTTGTGTGTTTTCTATTTCGACCAAAACAAAACATAAAATATTGGAAATTATAGTGTAGCACAGTGTGTTGTTTATTAGTCTAACTAAAGCAAAGATAGAAACCACTTTGAAATACATATACAAAAAGAGTGATTCACGAATCACAAGTATTCCAATTAAATATTATTATCAATGTAATCTATAATAAATACTATGCGCATGGACAGGTACATTCAGTGTAGTTTGGCTCCCGGTTTTGTCCATAACCAGCCGTGTACGCACGTTTAATTTTGTATAAAAACGATATACGGTTTCTGATGTAGGAGAGAGCGTTTTGCACATGGCCATCGTCAACGAAGACCCAGCTATGGTAAAAGTTCTGATGGACAGTGGGGCCAATCTAAATGAACGATGTTTCGGCAATTTCATGAGCACCGAGGACCAAAAAGCTTCCAGATCGGATTCACTAGACCACGAATGGGTGAACCTGTGTCCCGATACCAACTACGAGGGGTAAATGGTCTATGAAAGGCATTATAATACGATGATAAATACATGTTATGCACAGCTTTGATTACCCTCCCACACATGATATTTTTTAACCTGTCGGTTATTATAATACTATGCTGTTCGACATATATTTATTTATTTTATTATTTTACGTTTGTTTTAAACGCTCTTAAAAACATATTTTCGTTGATTGTGATTGTTCAAAAATTGATTCCCGACATTTCTAACAAACATTTTAGTGCTTTTTGAGTCTCCGTAATGTTCAGTTATAATGAGAAAATATTCCGATGTATGAATGAATAACAACTATTAAATTGGGTGTACCTTTGATGTTGATATTCATTTTTAAAATATACTAAATATAGATAGCAATGCAAGAATTACAATTTTTCATGGTCTCGTCGATTTTGGGTACCGACATACTATTGGTATTTGGTCAAATGACAAAATCAGATGGTGAATTACATAAAAAAATTAAAAACTTTGACTACTAAACCGGGCATTTAACAAAACTGATGGTTTGACTATAATATGGGCTACGACAGTCGTCGTAGACACAGATTCCGAAATATTAACCTGTTCCTAATCCGAATTGTTTACTGCAGATACGTTTACTGGGGCGAATATCCACTGTCGTTTGCAGCGTGCCTTGGCCAGGAGGAGAGCTATCGTTTGATGTTGGCCAGAGGTGCGGACCCCAATAACCAGGATACCAACGGCAACACAGTGCTGCATATGCTGGTGATTTACGAAAAAATAGTGAGTACGCAAGAAAAATAACTAAATATTTATGCCGCATATAGATAATAAAGAAACGTGAACGGGCATTACCATTGTTTTTCAAATAATATACAATACTTTTACTGTTGTTATGATTTACGAGTATGTGTTATTTTTTAAACTGATAGCGACAGAGTCAAAGTCATTATAGGCATCACTTTAATCGTTTGCAGAGGTGGAACTAGGAGATATTAGGCTAAAATTCAATAAGTATGATTGTATATTGATAACTAAAAAAAAATTCTAGGGAAGAGTATTAGATTATTGGTCTATAATTGTGCGGAATTTTAAAATTTTCTTCGGCCGTAAAAATTTCTAGTTCCACCTTTGATCGTTTGCGATAAAACTGGTAAAAACAGGTTTTCAATAACAGATAACTATTAATAATTCTTGTTTCTATAGTTAAAAACTTATTTTTATCAAGTTAAATGCAACGTCTAGTGGTAGCATCCACGCGTTAATCACTACCAATGTTATCAACAGAATGACGTGTGTTTGTAATCAATTAAATCAATCCTCTACTTCAATTGGTAATATTGTTACTATGAATAAATTATGCGAAACATCAGAACAAGTGTGCACGGCCCCGGTTCAATAGTTAAAGTGGGTTTTGTAGAAACTCAGTAGTGGTCATTTCAGAAACGTGCGCATGTTATCATTAAAATAAGATATCGTAAATGTACATGATGGGATTGCATTACGATTGAAATTACCGTGCGACCATATGTGTACTTGTTGAATTATTCATATATAATGGATTCTAAAATTATTCATTTTTAGTTCGTCCTGTATCAATTGCCTAATCAACGCAAATTATCATATCACAGTTACCAACGCGAACCGCTGCGAAGTTCAGCGTTCCGTGCTCTTGAACATAACGTGTGGGTAGGGCGCATCGAACGACCCATTTTTGTATTATCTACGGCGCGCACAACACGTGCACATTATACGTTTTATTGTTTATGGGCTTCGCTTCGGGGTACCGTGTCGCGTTCTCCCGACTTCCCGCGACGAGTGAAACGCGTAATTTCCCTTCCGTTACGTTTTCTCTTTTGACGACGACGGTCTTGTTTGTACAGTATTCGCACTTCGTTTCGCTGTCGTGCGGATAAACAACGGAAAAATCCGCGCCGCCGTGTAAAACATTATAATAATAAAATGTACGGCCGGGAATCCGAGTTAGCATAAATTTCGAACACAAACAATGGACCGGGTACGGAGCGGCGATCGATAATTTTCTTTTCTCCGTACCTCGCGCGCCGTACGAACAACCGGGTAGCAGTAACGCGCGCGTGTATTGTGAACACAACAGACGTTCGCCGATTATTTTTAATCTCCGCGTAGCATTTCGTTGGCCCGTGCAAAGTTCGAAAAACTATTCCCCGACCGCATCTAATGCACTTATGAACATTTTGTGATGTTTCTTATAAGTTTGTCACCTGAAATATTATGTGCGCGCACCGGGGCTCGGAATCTAAATAATTTTTTTGTCTATTTCGGTTTGGTTCCGATTTTCAATTTTTTATTTTTTCTGGTTTTGGTTCAGTTCCCGTTTTTTAATTTTACTTTTTCGGGGTTTCGCTTCTTACAACTGATGATTGCGGATTTTAAAATTAAAAAAAAAAAAAAAGGTACTGGTGTTCATAAATATCGGTATTTTTTAGGTTCTATAAATAATTTAAGTTCGAAAAATAGGCATAAAATGTAGGCGATAGCGACACTCAAACATGCTGTACAAACGAAACAATAAAAAAACTATCGATTAAGAAAAAGAATTAAAAGAATAATCCTTAAATTAAATAATCCTTATACTACAAAGAGTACAGCACGCATACGATTGATTACAAATTGACAAACTAAATTTACTTTGACATAAGTCATTAGTATCATGTTATCGCGTTGGTAATTGGTATGGACCATGAAGGCAAGTGGAATTATTATCGAGGAAAACCCATACTCTAAATTATTTAACCTTTATTGGTCTGCATTATGACATGGTGTGAAGTACAACTACAGTGTATTATTTTCGTACAGTCCCTAATATTTTTATCATACTCATTTCAGTAATAGTAAAAGAAAAAGAAAATTAATGCATTTCAACCAAGATTATTTATAGCAGATACCATAGACGTGAATAATAATTCACTGTTTTATATCTGCAATAATACTACATACCATAGCCTGTACCCACTATGGAACCATTGATTCCTAGTAATTTCAACTTCAGTTTTGTCATAGTATAATTTCTGTAGGTAGTATGTTACACGGTACATAATGTTGTAAATCGTGGTATTAAATCTTCTTCTTCTTCTTCTTCTTGGTGATATTCATCCATCAATACCTTATCGTCCAACTTAATTGCTTCCAGCTTTCCTTAGCCAATGATATTATTTTCCAGTATTCTCTTGGTCTCCTTCTTTCCACATTTTCTCTTACCCTGTCTTCCCATCGTAATCTCGGGCGTCCCAGTAGTTATTTTCCTTGTGGAGTATTTTATAGTACTGTTCACAGCAGAGATCCTTCCTTACGCCATGCGTGATCTACCCATGTAAGTCGTCTCACGGTGATGTCTTGCACGATACATGGGTTTTGATATAGTACTTTTAGTTCTCTATTTTTTTTAATTCTTCATTCTCTAATATTTCGCCTTTACATGGTCCGTATATTTTTTTAAATAATTCTCATTCAAAAATACCTAGGGAGTTTTTGTCTGTCTTCCGTAGCGTCCATGTTTCGAATCCATACCTTACTATTGATTTTATTAATGTCCGATGTATTTGGGTTTTAAGTTTGTAATCCATGGTATAAATATCAATATAATTGCTGCCCTTTATTCTCAGAAACAAAATCTGTAACAAACTAATAGATAATAAAATGTGTATCTGTAACACTCTATTACCGCGATTAACCGAAAAACCACTACATTTTAAGAATTAGTTCGGTTTCAGTCCCTGGCGGGCATATGCTCGCAACTTTCTTCAAAACAGCCAACTCGAATGCACTACTGGTGAATAGCGGAATATGAAAACAAAAATACTTCTTGCTCATATGGAATAGACGCGTTAATATGATGCCACCGGTCTGGCATGCGGCTTTTATGATACAATCATATTACCATTAATGAAATCAAATAAACCGTTAGGATTTAATTATTGAGAAATTTTCAAACATATTAATATCAATGGTTCCAAAATATGTTTTATTTTTATATGTATTCTATAATTTCGTTTACACGTTCAAATACTATCATGTGCATAATGACCATTTCATTTATCATTCATAAATCAAATACGGACTATTTTTAGGTTTAATATAAAATTTTAAAATTATACTACTAGCTAATAAGTTATCGTACACTAAACTCCAATATTAGGAAAACCCATGTCTTGGTCTTGTCGTGTTCAAACGGTCGTTAGATCCACCTTTGGAATGGGCATAATTTAATTTGTTAAATTAGAAAACTCTTAAATTAGAATTGAAAAATTATAAATATTCGTCGACCTAGATGTGCGTTCCTGTGATAAACAAAAATTAAAACTTTAAACTAAATGTAAAAGCAATGAGCTGGAATGTAATAGCTCATGGATGGATGGATGGAGGACGTTTGTCCATCTCTACGACGAAGCAATAACGGTTACAAGCGTGTATAGGTCAAGGCTATACACGTTTGATATGTCCTGTTACGATCCGTCTATAAGTCATATATTATTATAAGGCTAAACGCACTTATAACTTTATCATACACGGCCCGTTTAACGGTGACCGAGACGGATTACAAAATAAAAACGTAAAAAAAAAGAATGATTGTTTTTAATATCATTCGCATCATAATTTAAGTACGAGCACTGCGTGTACGTGATGTACTGATGTGCAACAAAAATTTTGTTTTTTTTTTCTCCACCTATAAGTATAAACAATAGCACTTTCTCCGCCCACAGCTCACGCATCAACGCCACCGAATCGCCTCTACCTTCTCCTCCCCCTACTCTTCTACCTCATAGTCACCCTTGTACCATTGGCAGTATCCAAAAGACATTAACCATCGGGAAGAAAAGCGATACACGTACAAAAAAATAAAAAAATAAAAGATATAAAAAAATAAATGAGGGAAAAAAAATTCCGATGCAGCAGGATCGGTTCTCGTGCGACGACAGTAGCAGCGATAGAACGTGCCGGTACTATAAATTATTCTAATACATAACGGCTTTAAAATGATGACACATGCCTAGCACGAGTGTACAAGCAATGAAGTCAAGTTGAACAGAACGAGGGCGTGAATTCGAAAAATGACGAACATCGTCGTCGGCGCGTATTATATTAAGTCTCGGCACGCTTTTCGTTATCACCCGTCAAGTCGGTATTATATTCACGTTATTATTATTATACAGTCAACACCTTTTATAAGTACAATAATATGATATTTTAATTAGTAAAATAGCGTATATGAAAGCGTACTCAGTCCATGGTCCATGACGATATCGCATAACGTTTAATAGTAATAATAATATATTTTTACAAATAATTCCGTATATTACATAAATATAACATAATTTACAATTTAAAATATAAAATTATTAAAATAAAAGTTACAGTAAAAATTTGTAATATTTTCTACTGTCCTGGAGATTACGAGATAAATTGTTGGATTTACGTATAAGCTACACAGCCTGTAACATTATTGAGCATAAGAGGTTGTTTTTATGACACGATTGAACAAATTTTTCGGCATATCAAAAGGACATAGATCCACAAAAGAAACCTACTCGATTGACCATAAAAAACTGCGATATTGCCAATTTCAATTTTGAACTATATTAATACTAATATTCTCTCAAAATATGTGTTTCAATTTTTCCAGTTGAATTTTCAATGTTTTGTGTTATCCAAAAGTTTCAATCACATTACGTTTATATAACCCTTAGAAAATTATTACTGAACATTTATTATTGGTACTACTCAATTTTCAAAGATAAATAATATACAATTAATATATATTTGTAAAAATTCACTAGGGCCAATTCTATATATCTTTCCGACATAATTATTGTTGTATCCATATTAAATAGAAATTACACTACATAACTATACAATCCTTCACAACGCATTATAAGTGATCAAACATTTTATAAACTGAATTATTTCTATAATAATTTTGAATTGGTGACTATAGTAATTATCTTATATTTTCTCCCAATGTTAAATGTTTAAAATTTCAGTTTTTTTCGGTCCGATTTTTTTTTTTTTTTTTTAGTAAACAAATCCATAATTTTTTTCCTTGTTTAAACTGCCATAAATAACATATTTATACAATTTCAGAAGAAAAAAAATTATTTTTAACCAAATTGTATGCAAATTTGCATTAACTACTTATATAAGTAGGTCGGGTTGTATAGGAGTAAAAAAAAAAAATTACCTACTTCTACGAGTAGATCGGGTAGTAATGAAGTAAAAAAACAAAATAAGAACAAAACCTTTTAATATGAGTTTATCGTAGAAAATAATAACAAGCCTATTTAAAACTTAAAATAAGCCTAATCCAATTTATTTCCATCATTTAACAGCTGAATTATATCATATTCTCTCAAAGGTTTGTCTGACATATTTAAAAATATTAGTAAAAATGTATAACGAATAAATATATAAATAATAAAATAATAAAATAATACAAATAACGGAAAACAAAAAAAACAAATGTAATGTTATCACGTTCACGGCAATCTAATGTTGATATATTATACTCCGTTGTTTACCGACCTACTCGTAGAAGTAGCTGATAAGACTGATAGAACTTGGCGGTAAAATCGATGATTTATTTATGATAGCACATTGGTTATGGTTGATACGAGTATATTAACGTGTTCACTATTGATTTACAAAATCCCAGATTTTTAGAATCATATGTTAAGTAGTTTTGGCGGGAAATGTAATCATGATGATAAGACCGTATCATCACTACAATTTTTTTTTATTATGTCAAGAAAATAGTTAAAATATTACAACTACACTGAAATATTGATGAATATTATTATTTTTTTATGAATGCTCATATATTAAAAATTATTTTTTTATAACATTTGGTTTACTGCGATGAAAACTTAATGTAATACAATTTTTCGAAAGTTGCCTACCTATACAAGTAGGTCAGGACCGAAAGGGATATTATGGATAAAACTAATAATTATTGCACTAAATAAATCGATAATGTTGCTGATAAAGCTGAGCTCGACCTTCGGCTCGCGGTTCATTGAAGTTTAGTACCTTAATAAATGATGTAATAATACATAAAGAACTTAAGTTGCAAGATTTCGATAACGTGAAAGTGGCAATATCGCATAAATTGCATAAATCGCATAAATTACAATTGCTCAATCATGTTGCTGAATACGAATATATGGAACCCCCGGCCAACACTAAAAAAAATACTCACACAAAATACATTAACACAGAGAAATATTTCTTATATTGAATATTATTTTTATGAGGTAGTAACTTTGAAATTAATATTATGTTTCACTATATTGTTATAGATGTGTAAAATTATAATGTGTGTCAAAACTGTATAAATATACATTTATTTTTATATTAATAATCAGTGATGGTTTTTATTCCATAAAATAAAAGCCAACAGGATTCTGCAAGTTATTGCAGTACATATATACTTGTATTCATTTGAAAACAATACTCAAAAATATCATGCCATGCTAATAACAATAATTTTGCGTATGATCCATATTTTTTACATCTTTTCTCCGTCTGGAAAAGATTAACTTAAAATGATTAAAAATTAAATTTGAAAAAATACATATTTTACGTTCATAATATTTTATAAAAATGAAAAAAAAAATGTGAATACAATAGATAGTTTTAAAAACATTATATTTCTCAATTTATCTAGAATTCCCTAAAATATTTGTTCACTTTGATCAGTAACACATAGCGTTATTTTTATTAATAAATTTTTGGCGTAATAATTAAGTAACGCATAATTACGTAGAATATAATTATTATATTCTATTGATTTATAGTTTGTTTGATGTTGTCAAGACGGCATAACATATAGGCAAATGTACTACACGAATGTGATGGGAGTCGGTAGTCTTACATACCTAGTAAATATTCACTAATAGTATTTACGTTTCCAAGTAAGTCTAAGTTTAGACTACAAAGTACCAGGACAATGTTATTAAAACATTGAATTTCATCATGTGTAGGAATATCAAGTGTATTGTATGAAAACCAAATACTTGATTCTATATTTATGTTTATGTAGACTGGTCAAAGTCCAATTAGACTGGTTTTAACGAAAATATTTTGTGGTGATTTAAAAAGAAGTTGATACCCCTTACAAGTATATGCAATATAGAAAAGACTTAAGGAGGAGTTGAAAAAAAATCCTACATATTTTTATAATCATTTATCATTCTAAAATAACACATAATAATAATGATATTTATTAGACTACGACTTTGTATTTTATTGTATTTTTGGAAGAGGTTAAGTGGCCCCTCCTTCTGAATAAACACTCGTGGATATACCAACATGGATAAAATAACGTAGGGTTATGTATAATATACAAAATATAAATATAACGGAAATCGATTTCGTATAGTTATAATCCAATATGTCGTTACGCTGAATAGATTATAATATTAATCGTTGGACTTGTATATGGCTCGCTGTTAATTTATTATTGCTGGACTCTATACAATATATATGGCCAATGACTAGAAAAAAGTTTGATCGCACATAGTGCACATACAGAATGACCAACTATAATATCCCAATGGATAAATCAATGTAGATATTAATTTATTTTAAATTGTTTCGTTTTAGTACAGTTTAATATAAGAAGGTTCCATTAAAAACTTACAGTAGTTTATGTATTTTATCCATTAAACGAAATAGAAGAAATAACTTTTGAAGGGTTGGTTTCTATAAAATTAAGAAATAGGTATTCTTCGGTACAAATAGTTACGAATATTTTAAATAATCGGTTTTATAACCGCATCTTACTTACGAGTTTACAGGAGATGGTAAGCACTAAATGCATTTAGGAATTGTATCGGTTAATTGTAAACAGATACAAACTATATAACCTATTATCTCATACAAAGGTTTATATATGTCACTGTCACAAATTATATATCTATTAATTTAGTATAATTTACGACGATTGAATGTTAAATTTTCGTTGAAAATGTTTTTATTTATACTAATTTATTTATTAAACAAAGAAGCTACAGGATACACTCTTCTTTAGACTTACATAGGCTGTATAATTGTACAATTACCGATTTGAAATGCATAGAAATGTTCGCAAAAACTTGTACCGAAGATTGGCGTTAATTTTATATTTTTATAGAAATTACAATTCGGTAAAAAGACATTCAAAGTTACCACGGCGGTTCTATTGAACTGTACTAAAAGAAACTAATATTATATATATATATATATATTTATGCATAAGAATATAAATAGAAATTAATAAATCCATTGGGTACACACAATTAATCAAAGGGGACATCATCGCGATGTGATACCCTGTGTACGCGCGATGCATATCGTACCTGTACAACGATAATTTAGACGCGTGTAACGACGAAAATAATGCTTATTGATGTGTTGACCGTACGTTGTCCGCAGCCAACGTTCGACATGGCCTACGAGATCGGGGCGGAGCTGAACATCCGTAACGTGCAAAATCTGACGCCTCTCACGCTGGCCGCGAAACTGGCTCGGATCCAAATGTTCTTCCACATACTCAAAATCGAACGGGAAATCTATTGGCAAATCGGTACGGGACCGTCACCGAACACCACTGACAACCGTATTGTTGTATTATACACGTAACGCAGTAGTCGTTCACAACACCACAGTAAAATAAAATATTCGAAAACAGAGTGGTCCGGGAAATCAAGATGTCGATGACATAACGATTGATATTATATGTATTTACAAAAACAGTAAAAATAAAAAATAAAAATCTTATTGACTTGGTATAAACCCGATGATGAATTTTCAATTCGAAACCAATCGTAATTTACTCGTACAGATATAAAATACTCTTAGATAAACATTTATTTATTTATATTTATAAACTATTTAATTTTTTTTTTTTTTTTTGTTTATTCATTGATATTATGTTTACATATGATTCGTGATAATTATAAAGCGTACACGTTCTCGTATAATCCCAAGTGTCTGGTGCGTATAGTTCCGGACGTTTATTTGATTTGGTAATATTCGGTCCAATCGTAAATGATGTCAACGATTTTTAATCACCCACTAGGTATTTGTCGACATGTTAAAATATAATATCGTCACCAGCTGATCAGCTATATGGGTAGCCATCGGTAAATTTTATATTAAAAACGTAACCATAAAATATAATAGGAGCCGAAGCTATCTGAATTCCTTTGTTCACCGAAAAACATTTTCATTAATGTTTAAATCCAATGTTATCATTATTTCCATTGGTGTCGCAAGGCTATTGTTATCTATATATCTTTGGACACCGAAACATTGTTTGATATGGATACAACGTCATGTCGAGTCTCCAGAATAATCGATTCTAACATCAACCGAGCCTCCAGAGAAATATACAAAAATTGATTAGCTGATTGAGTGTTTATTCTATTATGTTCTATCACATAATTTTATACGTTTCGAGTAAGTCCTAAACACGTCTGGAAAAACACGTTTTGTAGCATCTTAATTTTATAAATCGATTCATTCAAAATATCGGCTACGGGACGTAATTTTTAAAAACAGTGCACTGAGTTAAGCCGCATCAAGAAAGATGAGAAGTGAAAAAAAAATTCCTCTGATGAACTGTACTTTTCTGTGGTGTTTTATTTATTATTTCTTTAATTGAAATATATTTTAAAATTAAATATAAATTCAAAATAGTTGTAAATAGATAAAAAATATAATCTTTGTGCGTGAGATGTTATTGAAGTTTGAATTTCTAATCCAATTATTATGACGTATTGCTGCAACCAGAAAGGAAAAAGAAAGTGTAATTAAAACACTTACTTGTATTATTTTATTAAGTGAAACTTATTCTTCTTTATCTCCTCTTGTTCATCAATTTCTTAGTTTATTATCTTAGCCTTGAGATAAAAATGATCATTTTTTTTTGGGTACCCTTCATGTATTGTCAAAAATGAACGTGCAGATCATCTAACATTTTCAACAAAGTTTATTAATCTTTTTTCCACCTTTTAGCTTCCGGATTCGGTCATGTCCACTATAAACTCTTAAGTAAGGCTAGGAAAGCTGAATGATCCATTCTACCACCCAACTTCGCCTCATGATACAAACACATCGTTCCCGTTATTACTCAACAACCATGGTTCATAAATCTCAACATCCTTAGGCACCTGCATTCACCCGACTTCAAATTGGGTATAAGGTACTTCCTCACCATGTTTTCAGACTTTCTCTCAATTTCTCTCCTGTATGTACTAGAGCCCACGAGAATTTAATTTGCGATTTTAACAACACCATTTTTTATTATCCTTAACCTTCTCTTACCGACAATTTCTTCTTTCTTTCCAATCTTTTTTCGGTAGTAGCACTCCTAAAATTAATCTCCCCTACTCAACTCTCGCTCCATTCCCATCATATATTCCATTATTAACTTCATATACTCCTCTAGCTTTCTTATTTAACTTTTTGTTGGATTTCTTTATTTATATTTAGTTTTTTTATCTATTTAGTTTTCATAATGAATTGCTTTGCTTTAATGTTTTTTTTTTTTTTTTAATAAAAGCAAATTTAACTAAAAAAAAAAAAAAAGTGAAAAATTGGTCGATACTTTTGAACGGACTGCTTCTGTGAATAATTATGCGATAAATATTATGACATGTGCGACTCTGTAAGCCGTGCATAACAATGGTGAAATTATAATAATACGTACGGCCTAAACGTTTGTTACATTTATCACACAGGCAGTATTACTTGTGCCGCATATCCTCTGACCCAAATCGATACCATTGACAACGACACCGGGCAGATCAGCAGAAACTCCGCACTTAACTTGGTCGTGTTTGGCGTAAGTCAATGTAGTTTAACAACTAGCAATAATCATTTGTTTTACTATTTCGATTGGGGTTTGTACGATGAACCATCTTACCAGGTATGAAGAGTCAGATCCAAGACACTTGAGTACTCCGGGAATGCTCAAACTTTTTTCGATTACATCAGACATGAGTCTCAAAATCAAAATGTCTACACCAGGTGGGTCTCGGATTTTGTTCAGGTACTACACTTGTAGATGTTTATCTCCTTGTTTTAATTGACCAAGGAGTATTTCAATAATTATTTTTAAACTCAGATATGGTCAAACACGTTTTTTTCCGAAATAATAAAAAAATTAAGTCATTGGAATTTTACAAAATATATTATAAACGAAAAAATATTAAAATACATATGATATAATTGAAATATAAAATAATACAATACATTTGATGCAATATATTAATGCACAGTTGCACCAAGGGTCAATAATTAGTTATTAAACCAATAAATTAGTAATCAAATAGATAAAAAATAATCAGTTACACAAAATAAATTTATGTTGTATCGATTGGATAAATTGTAGGTTCGATTTCAGGTCAATAAATGATTAGTGTTCTATAACTTAATTGGCTTTATAACATTTATATTAATAATTATAATACCTAATATATCCTGATCGTTTCAACCCCCTTGAACAGTATGATTAATGTGACTTCAAAATCAGATTTAGGTATAGTTGATTCATATTAAAAATATGAAGTATTTTTAGCTACTTATTTATCATACATAAAATGTCAACATTTTTCTTTCAGCATCTGTTAAATTCTTGCCTACTTTATTAAATACTGCCATATTTTAAATTCAGTTTGCAAATATTTAAAAAAATAAATAAAAATATTTCGATCAAAATTAAAAGTGTATGATTTTATTGATAACATAAATTGATTTACCACTTGTTTACCACCTAGGACGAATCTAGGAGGGGAGTTTAGGAAGTTAGGTAGCCCACAGTTATAATTAGTAGACAACATTTGCCTTTTAAAGACGTCATATATTTTTTAAGTGTACCAAATATAAGTTCAAATTAATTCTCGTTGGCTGGGGCAAATGGACAAGTTGCCACCCCTTTCTCCTCAAATAACGTTATTGGTTTAATTATATAGTACAGTAAAATATTTTTATTAATACTCTATAAAATAAAATAAATATTCATTTTTTCAATTACAATCATGAGTAAACCTTAAAACACATATTATATATATATAAGATCATTTTATGTTTTTTTGTTACAAGGTATACTTTTATAATCTAGTTTCTACCCTAATAAGTGGATTTTGAAGAAGCATAACTAAAAGTTCAGTAACTGTGGATTAGCCCCTGAACTTAACCACGGTCTAACGAACGAACTATTAAATTTTATATGGAAATGTTTTTGCAACGCAACATAATTAGTAAGTTCAATAAAGATATTTATTGAATTGTTTATCGAACTGTTATTATAACTTACAGACCCGTTTTTGATGACCTTTTGTGTAACGAGGCATAAACCTACAGAAACGGAAAGGATAATGTTAGCGTAGTAGTTCTTGCTGAACTAGTGTAGTACCTGAAATAATCCGAGACCCAAATGTAGTATACTACTTTTATTACCCGTTAATATTTGATACCCAACTCAAGTGCACTGATAGAACCGAATATTTTACTTTAAATATCGCCAAAGTTCATATTAACTTATTCTGCATTCATTTAATAATAACATAGAAAATGATATAAACATCGTTTCCACCATATAACAATACAAGTATACTGTTTAAGTAATATGTTATGTATCGAAAAACAATATTATTACAATTTTATATTATGAAATAAACGGTTTATTAAGTTCAATGCATTTGATTCCAATTTCCAAGCACAGATTATCTAAATGGGTTAAATTATTTCTAAAAAGACTCACCATCCCTGGGATTTGATAGATTATACAAGAGAAACTCGATAAATTGAGATCAGAGAGGATTTTTTTTTTTTTTTAAGTACATCAGAAATTTAAATGATCATAAGGTTTTACATTAAATTTCTGAAATTAATGACTTATCGAGAATCCACTGTATTATTAAGTATATTATAGCCATATATATATATATATATATATATTAGGGTGCCACTTATTTTCTTAAGTTTAATTTTTTATGAGTGCGCCCCCTAATTTTGTTTTTATATATCTTTTAAATAAAAATCTGTAGTTTAAGCTTAATTGAACAAATTTAACACGTGGCGACTTAAGCAGAAAGTTAAGCGATAATAAGTATTTCAGTTATAATATAACTATTATTATGGTTATAATTATAAATGATAGCGATATCTATCTGATTATCATTATTACGCAACAGCATGTATTGAATATTATTAATAATCTTTTATCGTGCTTGGCAATATTCCGTTGTCCTATATCCATTTAATTTCACTGCAGTTATCACACCAAATAATAAAAAATAGTGTCAGTGTTATTTGTTGTGCAGTAACAGTAACTATATATTTAATTATTAACTCAGTTGTTATTCAGATATTTAAAATGTCATTACGTAAAAAGATATTTCTTATTGGGTATATGAATCATCAAATAACAGGTTCAAAATTGCCTTCTAGAGGTGATTGTCTAAAAGTTTTATTTTATAATATGAGAATAACAAAACTAAATTTAAACGATAGCGCTTCACTAGTGATTGAAATATGTATAGTGTTTGGAAAAAAAGCTGGGACTCCGACACAAGTGCTAAGTTAATTAAACTTTATGAGGAGTATAAAGGTATTTTAAAAAATAAAAATAAAACCAATCAAACATTTAAAAAAAAAAAAAAACGATTATTTAATGATTCTATGAATGATATTTTTGATATTGATCATCAAGATGCACTTACTATGATACGTATAGAAGAAGATAAGTTATTTTTAGTTAAACAAAGAGAAAAAGGATGTCTAGGTTCGATGCTTGGCGTAGACATAAACTTAACAAATATAGAAAAACGAAAGCAATAAATTTTTCGTATATTTGTTAGTTGCATTTTTGGAAACTGTGTCATTAAATTCTGCTGACAATATTATCAATAGGACATCTATACTAAATGCTAGAGCTGTCTATCGGGAATCATATGATCAACAATTAAAGCAAGCCTTCATTAATTTAAATGTAAAGTCGGTCGTTGTTCACAATAAAATAATGGAAAATTTGTCGATAGATTAGCAGTCATCGCTACAGGTACGAATTTTCAACAATTATTGGGAGTACCTAAAGTGTTGACGGAGACAGGGCTTGAAATTTCACCTGCAGTTTTCGATACTTTAGAAAGTTGGGAACTACTAAATAAAACTCAAGCATTTGTTTTTGATACGACCGCGTCGAACACTGGCAGATAAATGGCGCTTGTACATTATTAGAAAATAAATTAAATAGAGATATTATTTATTTTGGTAGTAGACACCATATATTTGAGATAGTTCTAGCTGACATTTTTAGAAAATGTAAAATCTCACCTTTGACAGGTCCAGATATTCCTTTATTCAAACGGTTTAAGGCAAAATTAGATACTATAAACTTAAATAAATGTGTTACCGGAATATCTTACATAGATATTAAAAATGCATTAGGAAACAACTACATTGACATTGTGGAATATGCAAAACTTAAACTTTCGGTAAATTTAATCCGAGACGACTATATAGAATTATTGGATTTAATAATTATTTTTTTTGGGAGAAGTACCTACCTCCTGGAAGAATTAAGTTTAAAATGCCAGGTGCATACCATCATGCAAGGTGGATGGCCAAAGACATCTATTGTCTCAAAATATATTCGGCAAGATTTTAAGTTAACAAATAATAAGATTAATTATATTTCTCATTTCAATTTGTTTTTAATTAAATGCTATGGCACGCTTCTGCGCCAAATTCCAATGAAGCTCCATTAAATGATATCATGTTTTTGAGAGCCTGCTACGAGTATCGCACAATTAATAAAATGATTTCAAATTCTGCTATTCAAATGTTTCTTAAACATTTGTATTATTTAAACGAAGAATGTATCGCGTTAGCACTGTTAAATGACAGAATAAATGAAGACACCAAAATGAAAATGGCCCAAAAAATGATAACAATTGATAACAAAGAGGATTACGAGGAAGAAATAATAGAGAAAAAATTAATTTTGAATAATGAAGAATTAATTTGTCTTTTAGAAAATTACAATAATAATATTTTATTAAAACTCGTGAACCATAAATCTAAACATTTTTTAGAACAATTTAGTATTTGAATTGCATTTTTAAAATCAAATCCAAATACATGGACTAATTTATCCGAATTCATGAAAGGGAAAAAAATAGCAAGTGATCTTAAATTATTAAATGATCCTGCAGAACGGAGTATAAGATTAATGGAAGAGTTCAATCATAAAATTACAAAATATTTAAACTAAAAGCAATTTCTACTAAAAGTAAATGATAAATATTAACTTTGTGTAATAAAGAATAATATATTAACAAACATTTTTATATTTTCAGATTGTTCAAGATTATCGTAAGAAATATCCAAAATCTGCTACTTTGAAAGATCTTAAAAAATCTTTATAAATATGTTGTCTTTTAAATAAGTTAATTTATAGTGTTATAATAATTAAAACATGTAATTGTATAGTATATCGGAAATAAAAATATAAATTTTTTCAAATTTAAAATTAAATTAATTATATACCAAAAACCAACATTTTACCCTTTTCCATAAAACTTTGAGCTTAAGTCGCCACCTGTTAATTAAGTTCGATCAAGCTCAAATTTTACAGACATTAATTTTAGATGTATTGTAACAAAATTCCGGTCCGCTCTTTAAAAAATTTAGCAAAAAATGTTCTATTCATATCAATAACTGGCACCCTAATATATATAGTAGAATACGTTTAATAAGAACTTTATTTTTCTATTGCGGTTTTAAAGGAAAGCCCGGAGCACTTGGAAATGATGGACGGTGTGTTGGTGGATCTGTTAAATGCCAAATGGAACGCGTTCGTGAAATTTCGGTAAGCTGCCTACTGACTCTGTGTACGATATACACTGTACACCACGACAACGGTTTAGCCAGTATAGATATAATTTTATGTATTTAGAAAATCATTGTGGTCACGTATTCTCGTTGGACAAAACGTGATTCGTGTTTACACAATAGTATATAACTATTGCTTTTATTATAACTGTACAATTTTGATACCGTGAATATGATATTTTATCAAATCGGGAGCAAACAATTTGAAATTATGAGTGTATTCGTACATCGAACGAGATAACCTGTTTTATTTTATCCAAAGGTGTTAACATAGCTATGCATATGATTCAAAGTATATACGCGAAATATACAAGCGTGCATGTATGTGTTTATGTTAGTGGGGAGAGGGTGATGTGTGTGAATGTGTAACGCGAGGATTTAAATAAAAAAATCGTGAAATCCGTATAAAGTGCCGTAAATGCCTTGCCGGGAGGAACGTGTTTGATCACATCTCAAAATGCAATAAATAAAAATCACAGTTAGGAAAATAATATCCTTGGTTACACGTGAGTTCTAAAAAAAAAAAAATTAAAAATAAACGAAATTCGATCATCTTCATCAACGCTGCAAGTTGTTCAACGAATCATAGTTATCATTGTACATGGTAATAACTTGCACAACCTCGTGTTACGTTGTACTACGTTAACTATGTAAAGTCTTTGGTTAGAGGACTGTGTAGGACAATGAACAATGTTTTGACTACATTGAGATATCCGTAATATATCCGCGTGAGATTTTGAATTTTTTTTCGATCGATTTTAACGTGGTATATACTACAGGCTCGTCATATGTACAACATAGGTGTTCTTTATTTTTTTTTCTAATATGATAATTTCTCCGCATCAAAATACGTATCAATCAGGATCATACTAGTTCAGTGGTTCCCAACCTTTTTTATTCTATGCTCCTCCACCCCCTTAAAAAATTTCTCTGTTTTATTTTAGTGATACAAAATATTTATGATACAAATAATTATAATCACATATATGTTTTCATCATTTTAAAAACAAAATATAAACTAAATTCGTCAGTGACGTATTTTCAAATTCAAATTTTCAAAATAATGAATTATTAATCACATTATTCTAATATTATTATAAATACGAGTTATTTACAATTACAGGATATAAATTAATTTTATTTTTCTCTGTTCCTTCGTAGCAAGTCATTTATGACTTTTAAACCTTTTTTCTTTTGGCAAAGTGGATCGAATCTGGGAATCCCCCTCCTTAAAAATATGCCACTGGACTTAATAATATAATTTTACACATTTTTTTAATACAATTTCACACATTTTCATAATAAATATTATGATTAAAAATATTTAATAAGAAATAAGTTTTATATTTAATTGTTATATTTTTTTTTTTTTTTTTTTTTACTAAATCCATAATTCATGGGAATATTTTTGACAACGCGCAATGCATATCATTTTTCACATCCAACCGATATCTTTGATTTTATTTGCAAAGTATTCAAAAACCACACTCACGAAGATAAGTAGATACAAATGGAAAAAAACTACGGAAAGCTTTTTCTGTCATTTTTGGATAAGAGTTAACCTAACCTGCGAAAAAATCAATCATTATAAAGTATTCAATAAATTGTTTTCAATGGATGACCGTCCGAAAATTAATTCATTGTTTTTAATTTTACTAACTGTAATATTATTATTATTATTATTATTATTATTAACTGTATAATTATTTTAACGATCAAAATTCTTGTTATTTCACCATCACTTTATTCTCCTTGTGATGAATTCCCCACGGTTAGGAACCACTGTTCTAGTTTTTAATTTAATAATCAGTAATTATAACTTTTACAAGGTGGAAACTTATAAATTAATACGTTATTAAAATCGTTTTATTAATTTTTTATTTAATTTTATTACAATCAATAAAACGTATGATACTAAGAATAAATAATTATTTATAATAAAAAAATCAAGCATCTTTTATTTTATCAGTTCATCAATATTCTCTTTAATTTTTATTAAGAATTTTTTTTATTGATAACATCAGTAAACCGTTCAATCTTCCATATAAATGGAAAACAAATATAACATTACAATCACATGATAAAAATTAATGTTCTTTTTCTTGTACCTTCGTATGAAGTAATTTATGATTTTTGAAACTTTTTTTCTTCCTGATGGTCGAGACTCGGGATCTCCCACCGTCGAAAATACGCCACTGGATATAACGGTGTACATGTATCCGATTCAAATTGGTTTAAACGTTTTTCTCGGTGACACCTGCCGGTACAGACCGATCGAGTACACCGCTGAAACACGGTCTCGTTTCACGATCCAGTGCACCGCTATAGACTGGGTTGCAGAACAACATTAACGTCCATTCTTTCGATCTCCTCCAGAAAGTTCTTGACGATTTGTCGGACAACATTGGACAACTTTCGAAATTTGTTGGACTTTGATTTCCATCAGAGAGTATGGAAAATCCGAGCTTATTCGCATTGCAAAGTTCACATAAAGTAAAGATGCGTCGGTGGAAGAAAAAGGTTTTGTGCTATAATTCGTACTTCCCTACTTGTCAAACAACTCTAAGTGTATCTATTGCACCGCGATACCCGACCGTGTGACATTATCCTAACAATAAGATTGGCAAACCCATCGTCAACGGTTCAATTGAGGCGGTAATATTCATGCAGTGTGCACATACCGTACACCACAAATTTGTCGATAAAACAACGCATGGACTGCATTCGATGGAACTGCAGGTCATCACAGCGATGATATTGTATCAGACCAATGGTGTTTTAACGGTCGAACTGCATTTCGGTATTAATTCAAATACTGTTGATAAGGGAGGGGGTAGGGAACATCTGAAATGTCCACATAGCATTACCACGCGTGCCTGTGACCCCCAGATCCCGTCACCGATCTTTGTAACGTTGTTTCGTTTACTCTGCGAAACCGCTACATTTTGTTTGCACTAATTAATATTCAAACGGTTTTGCTTGAAACTCAGGAACCTTAATCTAACCCACAGAATACCAAACGGTTCTGTTACTGCTGATACTGCTGAGATTACTTCATAAGAGTTTGGTCGAATTTTTTCAATAATTTATTTTCAAATTTTTCTTTTTTTTCATAACATTATCACAGACGATATGAACACCGTTTTATGTACTTTTATCATAAGCATGTATTTTCCCACTTGTAGATTTACGATTTTGAACCACCATTTTTTTCTTAACATTTATGAAGTAAAATCGGGGTTAAAACAGAGAGGTGCTCTCTCTTCCATTTTGTTTAACCTTGCTCTTGAACATATAGTTAGAGATGTAGGAGAAGACCGAATAATAGAGCTCAATAAAAATATTACAATGCTGGCGTATGCGGATGACGTTGTCATACTAAGAAATAGTAGCCAGAAGGTAGGACACGCTATGGAAAAATTAATTGCATCTAATTGGAAGATGGGTCTCACAATTAACGAAAAACAAAATACATGCTAATGACACGCCACACGCCCGCTAAGAACAATCTGATAGACCATACACCTTCGAACAGGTTGATGATTTTAAGTACTTGGGGGTTAATATCAACTATAAAAATGACATGCATAATGAAGTTAAACTTAGAATTGACTTTGTAAACCAAGCATACTTCTCAATGAATAGATTATTAAGCTCAAAAATGATATCATATGCGACAAAGGAAAAATTCTATGTATCATTTACGCACAATAGTAAAGTATGCTTATGAGACGTGATCGACGACTAAAGAGGATGAGGGGAAACCTAAGAGAAGTGATGAGAAAATATACAATCCTGTCAGAAATTAAACAACAGGGGTCTATGAAAGGAGAAAAAATACCATTTTGGAATCTCTGTAAAAATAAACCAAGTATTAAATGCTTTCTGAATTCCAAGTGTTTAGAATGGGCGGGCCATGTGTGGCGCACTAAAAAAAGCATAATTCGAGAGGTACTGATAAATAAACCAGCTGGCAAGCGCCCTAGTGGAAGAACTCGACAACGCTAGCAAGATAGAGTCAATGCAGATATAAAAATGATAGACGGAACAGCAGACACTGACCATAAAGCAAAAAAAAAAAATTTTGCCTTACACTGCCGCAATGATTCTCAAACTGGGGACTCCCTTAGGGAGGGGTGACAATATATAAAAACTATAAAACAGGGGTCAGCAACTAGCGAACTACGGAATGCGAACTCTGGACCTTGTCAACTTTGATTTTCATACTTCTAATATTATAATTTTTAATATAAATTAATTGTAATAACCAAATAATTATTTTTATTTTCAGACTGCTGTTTTTAAAATATAAAGATTTAAAAAAGATTTTTTCACTGGACCTCATTGATTTATTATTTTAAACTTTAGGACTCCAATGTGAATTACAGTCAACTCGCGATATAACGAAATTCGATATAGCGAAAATCTTGATATAACGAATAAAATTACCGGTCCCTTAAAAATATCGCGGTATAACGAACAAATGTAATGTATTTTGGTCCCCTCGATGTAGCGAAGCGTTTTTGATCAAAACTCTCACGATGTAACGAATTTTTATAAATTTGGAGCTTTCTATTACGAATTTTTAATTTTAATTAAGATAAGATACATGTCTCTAGTGTATAATTCTATGAAAAATATATAAAAATAAGTATGTTGCTATTACCACATAATAGATTACGAAGTTTTTCTGATGATTATCATGCGATAGTACACTCAAGTACAGTATCGCAATTAAGATAAGACTTATGTCGATTAGTGGCTCTATGCAAAATGTACGTAACATACTATGTAACATATCGGTACAGTTTTAGTTCTGTTCGTTGTGTTAAACGTGACCGTACATTCGAAAATACGTTGTGTTTTACGAGTTACAATTATGAGTTCAAAACGAAAGTGTTTGTCAATTTCGGACAAGAAAAAAATTATTGGAGAAATCGAGAGTGGTAAAAAGAAAAAATAAGTCGCAGATAGTTTTAAAATTCCTTTTTCGTCACTTTCTACAATTTTGAAACAGAAAGAAGCAATTCTTAATACAACTGACGCACAAAGTAGCCAGAAAAAAAGACGACTAAGTGAGTTTCCCCGTATAGAACAATGTTTATTCACTTGGTTCAATCAAGTTAGGCAGCAAAATATTCCCGTGAGTGGTATTTTAATCAAAGAAAAAGCTAGAAGTTATGCTGAAATGTTTAGAATCTCTGATTTTAATGCTAGTGACGGTTGGTTATCTAATTTTAAAAAGCGACATAACTTGGTGTTCAAAAAAATTTGTGGAGAAAGTGCAAGTGTCGATGAAGATATCTGTAACGACTAGCAGATGAAACTTCAAGACTTATTATGTGAGTACGATCCGAAAAATGTGTTCAATGTTGATGAGACAGGACTGTTTTTTAAATGTTTACCTGACCGAACACTAACGTTTAAAAATGAAAAGTGCCATGGAGGGAAACTTAGTAAGGAGCGAGTCACTTTACTTTTTGCGGTAAATATGGATGGATCGGAGAAGTTAAGGCCTTTATTTATAGGCAAGTCCGCTAAACCTAGGTGATTTAAAAATGTCAAATCTTTGCCGGTGACGTATAAAAACAACAAAAAATCGTGGATGACAACCAAACTGTGGAACAAATGGCTTGAAACTCTCAATAATGACATGCGAAAACAACATAGAAAAATTATAATTTTTGTTGATAATTGCACTGCACATAACAACCCCCCAACTCTCTCTAATGTACGAATTGAGTTTCTTCCAGCAAACATAACCTCAAAACTCTAACCTCTGGACCAAGGCATGATTAAAAACTTCAAACTTCTATATCGAAAGAAATTGTATCTGAATTTTTGGCTTGCTTAGATAATAATGATTCTCCGAAAGTAACCGTTTTGACTGCTATAATAATCAGCCACAAAGCTTGGAACAATGTGACTACACAAACAATTCGCAACTGCTTTAGAAAATGTGGATTTATGAAAACTATTGATAATAAAGAAGAAGAATTCCTTATCACTTTAGAAGTTGACACTCAACATAACACATTATCGACTGTTCTAGACGATCAATTGACGTTTGAAGATTATGTTGCTATCGACGATGATTTGGCTGTCTGTGGGTCTCTTTCAGACGATGAGAGTTTTGCCAGTTTTAATAATGAAGAAGGTTATGACGAAGAAAAGTCTCCTGAAGACCCCATCGTAAACTCGAAGGAAGCCAAATTAGGTCTTCGCGCCGTCTTAAGTTATTTACAGTCACATGATATTGACGACAATGTGTTTTCTAGTATTTTAAATCTGGACAATACTATTGATAAGGTAAACTCAAGCAGTAGCAAACAATCAAAAATATCTGATTTTTTAAAAAAATAAATGCACACATGTATAGCGATTTATTATATGTACATATATATTAAAAGCAATATTATTATTATAGCATATTTTTATTAGAAATATTATTACATACATTTATATTGAAATTAAACAATAAATATATACTTATATGACTCATATATTTTATACATATGTATACGAATAGTAAAATTTTGAATTTTTATTTTTATTCTCGTTATAACGAATTCAATTGGTATATTCTCTTGATATAACGAATTTCGATGTAACGAACTTTCGATATAACGAATTTTTTTCTCGGTCCCTAGAAATTCGTTATATCGCGAGTTGACTGTACTTACCAACCCTTGTTATAAAACATAAAAACATTATTTCCGATTATTTGTATATTATCGGGCATTATTGAGTAATTAAGTTATCTTCTATTTACGCGCACTATCACAATAGTCGACAAAAAATTAAAAACATAAAGCTAAACACTGTCAACAGTCTCGTCACTTTTTTTTTAACAGTAAGAAGGGCAAAATATAATATTTAAAAAACTTAATATAATATTATAATTAGGGTTCAGGAGTTATAGGAGCCAAAAAAGGCAAAATATTCACGAAAAAAATGATAAAATATGCATGAAAAGGTGTGAATTATGCAAAAAAAATATTTATTTATTTATTAAAAGTTAATTAGTAAATTCTAAAAACCAATAATTAAAAAAAAATGTATTTTTGAAAACTAAAATATGACCCATAATCGGTTGGCATTTGAGAACATTTATTGAACTGAAAAAATAGTTAAGCAAATATATTTTCTTTGTTTATGAAATACCAAGTAAATATATATTTTATAACATTGAATCATCAATATTTTCGTTAAATTCATAGTAAACAATAAAAAATAATAATAAATAACCACAAAAAATAATATTGAGTTTTATAGAATTTTATGTATACATACAGTATATAATATACGTTTTCCATGTTATTAGCATTGTGTTATTTAACATTATTTAAAATAAATTGGCTAAGAATGGAAAAAATTAAATTTTTTAGAAAATATTAAATATGCGAAAATCAATGAAAATCAATGAAATATTCACTTTTTCTCTAAAATTAACGAAATATTCTTAATATCCATTTTTAATATTCAATTTTTAAACTCAAAATTATATAACTCGGATTTCTAGATTGTTTTGCTATAAATCCAAAGCATACAGAACAATTTGCAACTCCTATAACTTTCGAACCCTAATTATATTAATTAATACACTTCGTTTTAAAAGTGTTAAAATGTTGATTACTTAATGATTAATATAATCATTCTTATCATGGTGAAAGGTACGTGATCTCATACAGTATTATGAAAAAGAGCATGTGCTTCAAAATATTGAGATCCCATGCTCTATCGAAATAACTTTGTGACTTCAAAAATCCCACAAATTTCTTGTTCTCAAAATAACATTTGACTTAACGTGCGCGCGTCTCTCTTTGTGTGCATGCACAACTTTTTCTAAAGATTTCGACAAAAAGTCTGAAAAGTGTAATACAAAGCTCCTCGTGTATATCTTTTACTGGTTAATGAACTTGATTTTAAAACTAAAAAAAATGTTCGAGTGTTTGAATTTTAAATAATATCACGAAAATCCGTTTCATTTTCACAGTCAAAAATTCATAAAATATTCAATGTTTATACCTCAAACTTGAAAATTGAATAAAAACTTGTTTTTAGGATATTAATTGTAGCCAGTAAAAAAAAGAAAAAAATTACTGAAAAGTCTTAAAAATTATTTATATCACCTGACATTTTTTCAACGAAGTTCCATTTAACGATGATTGTTGTTCAGTCATTTCATAGTTTCGATATTTTTCAATGAAATTTATGCTGTTTAAGTATGGCATTTGAGATTTGAGTTTTTTTTCGAGTTTTAGAAATTTGCTTACATAAACGTCGGTGATCGTTAATAAATTATTAATTCACCATTCAGTTTCTACAGGCAGTTCATCCTGTTCGCGTTCTACTTTTCCATATCCATGGTGTGCTTTGTGCTGCGTCCCGGACCGCCTCCCACCGGTCTTAAGCCACCGCTGATCAACTACACATCCACGTCAACCACGGTGGCCACCACGCCACTGGACTTCATGGACAACGAGTCGCTGTTACCAGACAACGTGGTCTACGATGAGATGATGATCGCGGGTGGTGGCCCGGTCGAACTGGAGCCGTTGCAGCCCGCGGTCACCGAGGAAATGATGGTGATGCCGACGGAAGATCCGTACAACGGTACCGGCGGCGCTATCACGCCACTGATTTACGAAGACGGTAACGGCGGCACCGTGAACCTGCACGGGAAGAGCTCAAGTTCAGACAGGGGCAAACACAGGAACACTTGGAACCAAGCTAACCGTACGGTCAGAACCAACTACACGTTCAATTACAACAAGGTAATTAACATGATAATAATAATAAAAATAATAAAATGGGCTGCAAATATTATGCCCGTGTCCCGCGTTTTACTTATCCTCTGTTATCCTTTGATACAATTTCTTACGAGGGTACTGATAACGCTTTGTGGAGTAGAATATGCGCTGAACGCAATAAATGATCATCTTCTGATAATCCATCAGTTTCAAAACTAAGTATATTATGATATTCAAATTTTAAACTAAAATTTGGTTTTTTAAATGCATGTTAAGTGTTAATCATTAGTTTGAAAACTGTAATCAGCAAAATATTTTGAGGAAAGTTAGAGAATAAATATGTATTTTAACTAACAACATTTAAAATCATTCAACTTTATTTTAAGAAAACATTTCGGGGGATCTAAACCCTAAGTCCACCTGGTTACAGCCTTGCTTAATTTCATATTTTATTTTTATCATATCCATATTAGGTATGTATATATAGACTATGTATAGAACTATATAAACAATTACTACTGTTGTATTTAAACTACATGGAATAAATCAAAACAATTAATTTAATTTCCATTTAATATCACAACAATTTTCGTTATTTTCACACGCAATAGAGCGAGAGGATTTGTGTTGGAATTAATTATGAAACACACACAGAACTGATAACTCATACTTATAAGTAGGGAACGGATTTATATGTAAATACATATTTTTATTAAAACGAGATATTTAAAATTTGATAAGAAATGTTCATGATTTAAATCATTCCTATTAATATGATGCTACTTTTATTTTACATATTTTTACATATTTTGGTATAATTACATATTTTTACATATTTCACTAATTTGTAAATATTTTTAAACATATTTTATTATTTCATCATTCATACGTCTTCTTCGTACAAAAATACAAAAAATTATTTCAAATTTAGATCCAGAACTTTTATCGCTATTAGAAAAGCTCAAAATATTATGCAAAATGAAACATTGAAAACAAATTTAATTTCCATCTTAATGAATTTTAGTTTTATTGCACATACAATTAAAAAATTAGAAACAAAAATATGTCCTTGAATGAAAGTATGCAAATTGTCAAATCAACGATTGCAAAATGAAAACTCGTAAACGGACCAATAGGAGAAGTAGTAAAAAAGAAAATTCATGTTTTGACAGAAAAAAATTTCAGGCCATATTGATTTTAAATCAATTAATAACATAATTAGTGGCAGACACCCTTCTAAAAATTTGGAATTATCGCCTTCTAATATTATGCCCTTCAAATATGCTTAAATCAACCGATGTAGGTTGATGTGGAACGATCATTTAGCCGTTTTAAAAATATTTTCAGATCTAATAGGCGACATTTAATATTTGATAATTTAAAATATATTGTAATTATTCAATGCAACAAATCATTTTGATAGTTTAATAATTATAATTTTTTTTTTTTTTAAATTTTTTTCCTACATATTTGGATGGTTTTAGTACATATTTTATAAATTATACTTACATACATATGTACATATTTATGTATTTTTATTACATATAAATCCGTTCCCTACTTATAAGTGTAGTGCAGTTTATTTATTTTAATTTAAAATTCAGGAAAAAAAGTTCAAACGTCATGTTGGACGTTTGGTAAATAAAATACGTTATTTTGATGTAACTGAAACTTGATTCTTCGTTATAGAATAATGCAAAGTGTATAATTTATTAATATTTATTGATAAATATACATATGAACGTGGATTTATAAACTCGTCATGTTTGTATGTGTGGATCTGTTATTACATAACTTTTTCAAGTTATAACTTGTAACAATATGAAATAAGGTTAAATGCTTTATAAACAACAGGACTGCAGTAATAAAAGTAATATTTTAATTATATTACAAAAAACCGTAGTTCTATGTTTCGCAGGACAATACATTTTAATGAAATACTTAAGAATAGTTTATTATTTTATTTTTTAAATTAAATTTTAAAGGTATTTAAAAACTTTTCGGGTGTACATACACAATAGTACGAGTCAAAGACATATCATTATACTTTGCAGTAACCTATGTGGCTCTAACTATAATAAATAATCAGAAGGAAAACTTTGAAACTCTATCGATCATGCAATATAATTATAATACATGTAATTGTACACATGTAATTGCGTAAATGCATCGTTAACATTTCTCACGTCAAGACGTGTATTTTCCAACACAGCAGTACTCGCTGTTACAGAAAAACGCATTTAACCATTATGAACTCGTTATGTACACCCGCCAACATAGTATTAAACCTGCATCAACGAAAACACCCGTCAGTCTGACAGCTACACGTCTAAATCCTTTTTAAGCAAAGGTAATAAACATAAATGCAGGGTAAAAATAAATCTTATAAAACCGCATATGGTTCCGATATCGATAGCTAATATTTTATACAGTGCTGAAAATATTTTCCAATTTACAAAATGTGTGGTCTTGTTATTCTTATACATTAATTATTTTCACGATAAATGGAACCTGGCTGGAGCGTTTGGAACGAGTGGCGTCAATAATAATAGGTACTATACCATACGTCTACGTATTTTCGAACGAGAATGCAACCGTATGGCTATTATCCAATACCATTTATGCCATTTATGTGTGTATGGTTTGTTTTTTTGTTGACAGTCGAGAAAATTTTGGTGGAACAAGAGACAAAAGGTTTGCAGACTCATGGCTGTGCATTCGACAGACGACTTGATTAGAATGGGCTCGGAAGTGGCCATGTTTATGGGTGCATTTTTGTATTTACTGGCCGCCGTCAGAGAAGCTGGTTTTTTGGGATTGCAGATGTTCATTGAAAACTTGGTTAGTTAACGCAAACGTCACCAGAAAAGCATACATATTGCTACTGCGATCGTGAAAAGTCAATTATAATTATCGTAGAAGTGGCTCATAGTCATAGATGTGTTTATGGGAGTGGCCGGATGGTCACTGGTCCCTCCGGCTGATTGTGTCTCCAACAAAATCGTGTTAAGTAAAGTCGTGCAATCTGTACTCAATACCGACGGTATCAGTAGAGTACAGTGCGTGGTATTATGTATGCGTTTTTATTTTAGTTTTAAAATGTATTATTATAGTTTTGACACGCCAATGGGTTATACTTTTTGGTCTTCGTTAAAAAATATTCCTATCATTGCGATTTTTTTAACACAACAAATATATATTTTTTCGTGTTAAAAAAAAAAAAATAAGTCTCATGATTTAAAAATGTATTATGCACCCTCAGCTATCAAAGTCTGAACACGTCTATGTTCATAGTGTAGTATTAATATTATCACGTTTGTCATTAAGTACTAATAAATTAATTCAATTAATTTCAATTTGCCATACGAATAAATAAATAAAATTAATTAATTTTGCATTTTTCATAATGTTCGTTATCTATTATGTATATAGATATAAAAATATGCTATATAATTTATTCGTATCAAATGTAAGTGAAACGAAATGAAACTTGTGCACGAAGATCGATTTGACTTTTAGCGTTTTTGAATTAACTGTTTCAGACTTTTTTTTTCCCCCAAGTTCAAAAGTCACTTAATAACATTTCACATGATTTTGTATTATTTTGATATATTTTCATTGCATCAAATACTGGTTTTAAAAGTAAATTTATCGGTAACTACCAACTGCACTCATCGTATGTAATGGAATACTCGTGTAACCTACAGAAAAAGTTCATTACTGTTAATAATCATTGTCTATCAGGAAAAGATTAATTAAAACTGAAACGGGAACAAGTGCGTTGGACCTGAACGTTTAATTTTTAGTTAATAACACCAATATGGATTATTAATACTATTAATAATAATACAAGCGTTCAACAAATAAATTTTTACCTAAAAATTTATTAAAATATTTTTTATAGTTTTCCCTATTTGATGTCCAATAAGGATTGTAAATGTTAGTTTTTATATATTTTTTTTTTAATCGATAACCGTTCAATAACAGTTACTCATCTTAAAAAAAAAATGTCGAAAAAAAAAATGCCACTCGGTGAGAATGTTTAAGCAATAAAATTTACCATAAAGTTATTATAATTTCAACTGCTCATTTTGTTTACGGGTTATATACAATAATAATACAGGCACAGTGTAGATAAAATCGCGTTCACGATTGCTACACGAATGTCGTCACATTTAGAAGTTAAATACTATATTAGTCCTGCACTTGCTTATTATGACCAACGATTTTTTTTCTCCCACAGGCCATAGCACCAGCAAGAGTGATGTTTCTGTTCTCTTGTCTGCTCATGATGACCATACCGCCGCTGAGGCTGACGTGCTACGACAAAGCCGAGGACTGTATAGCCGTAATCATCATGTTGACTACTTGTCCGTACTTTTTGTTCTTCTGCAGGTATGCCTTGACACGTGTACTATTACCATAACATACATGACTGACATTTTATTGCGTTCAACTTTCACGAACCGAGTACTCTAAGACCCTCTTCATACGGGAACACTTAAAAACTCAAAAGAAACTTCAATCGTCTGGGTACTAGGGGTCTAGTAATTACTGGGTACTGAAATCGTCGTGACAGATAAACTTATGCGACTCGAGAAGTTACCTGAAATTTATCTTTTTACTGTGCACCGAATTTGTATTGTAATATATTTTGTCTATTTTGGAGCAAAATATCAGTATGAAATTCGTACACGAAATTGAAAAGCCTCTTAAGCTATACGATTACACGTAAAAAAATACTTAAAAAAAAAATGTATCAGAAAAAGGTTGGAGTGAAGTAGCCACTGAAGTTACATTAAAGCCACATTATGAAATGTTAACAACAATACAAATATTAATATACTAATAATAAAAATATACATAATATTTTAATTAATATGGATAATAAATATAAATATACACGTATTGAAAAATACTAAACCATATTTTCTAAACTCTAAGTTGTCAAAATCTTGAAATGGCACTAATTTGGAATATCATGTTTAAAGACAACAAGCGACTTAAGTTGCCTAGTTGCCCTGTCACCTAGTATCCAAGCGGTTTTGGTTTCTCTCGAGTATCTCCATACGAGTAGGGCATAAATACTTGTTGAGTCGTAACAATATTCCGTCGTTCGGTTACCAATATCTATATTATTTTTTATACTGAAACGTCCATTCACATTATATAAACATGCTTGTATGACGGTTCATTGATAAAAATTTAATTTAGTGAAATAACTGTCAATAAATATTGAACCTATTTAAAGGCTATATTATATTGTATTTTTGACCGTATATACCGGTGATGTCCGAACTTTTTTCCTCGGTGGGTCACTTTAGTAAACAATTACCTTAAAACGGGTCATCAAATATAAAAGTATGATTAATTTCAGTATTAATCTAATAATATTATTTTTATACACAAAATAGGTATACATGTATGCACATTTGAATTGGTTTTCAAATATTTTATTGGCTACTCAAAAATTACAGGTTGAGGTACACATTAATTTGATCAGTACGCTCTTTTAAGGGCACGGGTTTTATCGTGAAATTTCTATTTGAAAATGTTCGGAAATAAAATTAATAAATAAAAAAATATCGTTTTTTATAATAATTTTACTTTCTTTTTACTATTTTGTTTTATTTAAAAAAAATGTAGCGGATCACATGTGACCCGCGGGTCATGAGTCAGGCACCACTAGTATACACTTTCCTGGAAGCGATTTAATACTTGTTTTTATTTTAACACAATAATACCTAGCTGAAGAGTACGCAAAATGTTTTCTAAAAAAAAAAAAACAAAAGAAAACAAATAGTAAGGTTTAAGAGAGTTGAACCATCGAAATGTTCGAAAAATCAAAAATAAAACGACTTCCGTTAAATTGTACAAAATACAGAGATAGTAATATTTTTTAATATTTTACGAAGACGGACACAAAATATTGACAAACGTAGGATTTGATCATGTGAGTCACGAAGAAAAGAAAAACATATTTTGGATATTATCGTTATTAAAAAGTGAGGAGGTACTTATCAAAATCAGTTGAGCCTCGCGGGATACCCAGTGCGACGGTAACAATTACGCAGCGTCCTGTTCCACCGTCATTCAAACGCAAATGAGCGCCTACAGCTAATCGAACGAGGAAAAGCTGATCGCACAAAAAAACATTTTATACATTTAATGGCGTTTTATATAATACATTACTATGTACTCAATTTGAAACACTATTTAAGTGATGTCCGTCTTTATAAATACAGGAGGATGTACCACGAATATTAGGACCCATTATAAGATCTCCTGAGATAATGATAATTGTCCAATTATGTTTTTATGTTTTATTAGATCTACAGAGATAAGCACTACAAATATTCATGCTTTGATTACATTTTATGTTTTCATAACAATTTTATTATTTTCATAATTAATTTTATGATTTTTGATATTAAGTTTTTTTAGTTTATAAAAATTTAGTCTACAAGGTTATAAAACAAAACTAATCCAAAAAATAGATGAGATAATATCAAAATACTATTTTGCTTAAGAAGCTATTTGACTGTGAACTAAAAAAAATATTTAAATCATGAAGTCAACGAAAATAAAATGGCTAAACTCAATATTCTCAGAATAATAAGCTCTATAAAGTGACTGAAAATGTTTCAAAAATTTACAATATTATACAAAAATATTTAATATACCTACAAGTATTACAAAAAGTATTTATTTTTATTTTTATACCAAAACATAAAAACAAATTTAAAATATAAATATTTGTCCTTGCCACTATAAGTCACAAAAGAAAAATCAATAATAATTTAATTATTTTCATAAGCTCACTAGATATCATAATAAAGAATTCCATTTCGAAGAACAATCTGTATACGCGGTACAAAGTCAAATATTTAATCAACATTTAGTGAGTTTATTTGATTTTTAATTTCATCGATTTTTTCTCTGTAGTTATACTCGTATGTTTACTATAAATGATTTTGGATTTAAGTACCGAACTATATTACATTTTATGTATTCGTTTAAAAATAACATCACGTAAAAAAAAAACTAGTCGTTTGCGTCGTCATTTGCTGCACCGCGAACTGTGTAATTTAGCCGAAAACATTTTACCCGCAGTTCACGTCTGCGACCATTTTTTTATTTTTATTTCTTTACGCTCGGCACTCGTCGAAAGTTCATCGATTGCAATACATACTAAACGGCGACGCCAATCGATTCCCTTGCATAAAATAAATGTAAAATATATTATAACACTATGAACCAATATATACATCCTATTTTAGTATAAAAACAATTAACACTTACGGACTTTCTCGTCGACAGGGGTTTCAAGACCGTAGGGCCGTTCGTGGTCATGATATACAGAATGGTAATGGGAGACTTGCTGAGGTTCGTGTCTATATACATGGTGTTCGTGATGGGATTCTCGCAAGGTGAGCGTGCACAAAAACATTATTATTATTATTATTATTCCACTTTGACACGTGACGCCATCGTGTCTCGTCATCGCCAATATCATTGTTATTACAATTTAACAGAATCTCCAAAACCCAAAATGTTATAATGCACAGGTACCAAACGGCATGCGTACGACGATATTACCCTAAGGGTTCTTCTAATGAAAATAATTAAATTTTGAAATCGTATGTAACATATAACCGTTTGGTCGATAAATCATATGAACTGCTACAGGTATCGTTAAGATTTTTACTTTCAAAGAAAAACAGTATAACATAACATTGTACAGCATACAATGAGTATAGTTTGAAACTATAAGTAATTTACTCACACGTTGTGTGTTATGCCAAATTCATGAAATTAGCAATTTCATGAAATCAACAAAGCTTTTTTAACGCATTGATCACTACGAAATCGCGAATGATATCTCAACAACCGATTCCTTTACCGTTCAGATGTTAATTTTTTTTGTTTCTCGTGGTTTACTCAGAAATAATGGTTCAATAATTTGTAAAATGTTATTGTTTAAAAATTATTATTAATGATAAACAGATAACATAAACATTAACAATAAAAAAACTACGCAATAAAAATTACTAATTATTATAACTAAATATATATAATAGATAAATATAATAATAGGTATTTACTAAACAGTTAGTTATTTGCAAACAAATGCCCGATTTGAAATATAAGTTCTCTAAAGCCATAGCAAAGTATTTCGACATTTTTTATCATTGGATCATTTGTTATTTGAAAATTTAAAACAATTTGAAATGTATATCAAAAAAATTAATTACTAACGCACGTGGATTTTATTTGAAATCAAAATAAATTATGGCTTTTATACGTTTCCAATACATCAGTAGTTATTTAACTTTAAATTAACATTTCCCTTTATATAACATTTGGACGGGCAAATATTAATCGAGTTTCTAGGGAAATTCAAAAATTAAACACTCAATATTCTCATCCAGACTTTTTTGAGATTCCGTTGCCACCTTTCGACGATAATTATCCAGTGTACCATTGAAGTTTCGAGATTGTCTAATTGCATCAAAACTACAATAAATGCAAATGATATCGAATAACGGTTTTTACAAAGCCTTTTTTGTATACATTTGTAATAAAAATCTATTTTGAGAATATTTTCAATTTACACATAAAACAAAATGAAAAACAAATGACATTAAATTAGTAAATTTATTGACTTAGTGTTTCCTAAAAATTGTTTCGGTGAAACTGTGATCTCAATTCTATTGAACTCGTTCTATTTCTACTGAAAAGCACCTATCAGTTCTGGTTATATCGATTTTTACATCATACACTGCAGAACATACAGTTGTACCGATCGATCTGATATTGTTTTAACGATACAACTCTATATTACATTCCATGTTCAAACTTTAAATTCCTTAATTCTTATTAAATTATAACACAACTTGTTGTGTAACGTCCTTGTAACGACCCGAGGCTACTCCGGAACTTCTCCACCCATCATCCGGTTGCTCATCACGTTTCCTTAGACGCATATATTGATTACTAACATGACGATAAAATCCCAGTTTTGTTTTTATCGTTTTGAGGAACAGAAAACGGTCGGCAGAAGCAATAACAAAAGCCTAAAGAGTATTAGAAATCATCGTAGATCACCGGAACTCGACCGTTAAATTATTGAACTAAAGTTTTTATCCTAAAAACTTACGCCGCAGTTACATTTTATATTTCACGACAGTAAATATTATACAAAAACAAATTATTATATTTCTCACGTTTTCTACAACTCAATAGGAGAAAACTATTATTCACCACGTTGCATACCTACCTATACGTGTATCAGTTATTATCACTAAACTGACCTGTTTGCGTACAATGTTACTGCAAGTGATTATGCTGCATTAAAACAATTACGATGACAATCGCAAAATAAATAATCTAGATTATGTGCACGGTAAAAATGATTCTGTCTATTCTACCATTTTTTCTTTCTTTTAAAACACCATTTTTCTATACATCTATATAGTTTCACATAATAGTTGTCGTAGCTAACTATGTTCGTTTCATGTTATGTTTCAAATCATATTATTCTGTACGATTGTTGTGTTTATACACTGCATAAAATTGGATAAAATAACTCTAGATATAAGATCCGATGACCATCATCGGTTTGTACCTAATTTATTTATGCTCTGAAAAATATAAATTCATGGTTTTTTTTTTTTTTTTTAATATTTAATATTCATCATTTACACTTATACTCGCTTAAACAAATGATAATCATTAATGATACCGCAATTAAATCGTACTTTACACTCCATACTCGGAGATCATTTCGAAATACTTTCAAGTGCTCTTTCACTGCACTTGATTTTTGTGTAGGAACTGGAATATTTTTCTTTTAATTTCATTCACGAGGATTTTTTATCGTATGAAAATTCGTATATAATTTTTATCACACAGTTTGCATTACATTTTCAGTAGAAGAAAATTACAAAGCTTAAATCTGTTCCCAGTATTGAATCATATTATCGTAAGCACATATTCAAACATAAATACATCAAAATTGTACACACATTTATTTCTATCGACACGACTAGGTGATAAAAGGGTTTTGTAAATGATAATTTTTTTTTGTTTACAAGGTCCAATCAAAACGATTAAATTGTTCAACTATTTTTTAACGTTGAAAAATCGTGAAAATGTAGTTGAAAGAACGGGATTTGAAATCAATACCGTCCAGTCATAATAGCATGGACTCATAACACGTCTGTACTAGGACAGATTTAGAAAGAGCCGAGTAGGCTGCAGCTCGAAGGCCCTTATTAACGTGAGCTCCCCATCCCCTCCAGTAATTATTTGTTATTATTTAACCGTAACCAGAGAAAAACGAGTTTAGTTTAAATGTACCCATAAGAAATATTATATAGTATTCGATATTTCAATAAGCAAACCATACATGTATATATGTTAATTTATTTGGGACTCCACTGTGTATCCCACTATAGGAATATCATATATCTAAATCCATCCTCCCCTTATACTCGAAATGGAAAATAGAAAATTTATAGAAACCATGTATTATTATAATAATAATAAATATATATTATGTGCAATGCACGGAATCGCATTACCGTTTATGACGTTTCGGTGTGCAGCTTATTACGTGATTTTTCTGTCGTATGACAACCCGTTGACACCCGAGGGCATCGACGACTCAGTGCTGAACCCGATGCCCACACCGACCGAGTCCGTCATGGCGATGTTCCTCATGTCCGTCAACACCTTCACCGATTACTACACGGCGTTCGACAAGACCAGTCACACGTTGGTTGCAAAGGTATGTTAAACGCGCGCGCTCGTATCGTGTAAACGTTTCGCTCGACGCAGAAGCAGTTCGAACACATTTACTCCATCTTACGGGCAATTAAACGTTGGCCCTAAAAAAAAAAATTACTTACATGTACAATTACTTCGTCCGTTTTATCTCGTAAGTTTTTTAAAACGTATGAAACGTTTGACACAAAACACACGGAAATAATTTAACTAAATTTACTAATTCATCCGACCGAAATGCGCCCAAAACATGCACTGTTAAGCTTAAGGATTTTCATCAAATCGTATTCACCAGTATGTTGTCCATAAGCTACCACTGGCCGGGCGAGACACAAGGTTGTAGGATATTATTGCGCTACCTACGTTTCATTGTATCTGAACCGATGAGTGTCGTTGGATTTGTTATAGCACTCAGGATAACGTGTACGAGTACTTTCGGGTATAAAAACGGCCGGGAATCGACGATAAAACTTTCATTATATGTCTGTTATAAAAGCATCGCGTTTTCCAGTTAAATTTGGTCTTTTTACGATAATCGTTTATCCACGCATGCATGCGCGCATTCTATGTATGCGTCCTATCACAGCGATCCCGAATTTCCATGCGATTATTTGTTGTAATAGCGCTCACAATTCAAAACACTAAAATTCTTAAAACAAACCACTATCCATGTAGTTTTCAAACTTGAATTAATCGTTTCGAAATGTCCTTTCGCGTGACTACGAGGACTCGAACCGGCTGTATATTATATTGCTATTTAGGATACATGCATAACGCATTAAAACGCAGTAACCTAATCCTAATACTCCATGTAATACTTTTGATAACATTATAGTTTTCAAATTGTTAAAAATGATAGAATTCAACGTTTGGTTGAGTATCAAAAATGTATTTTCTACCGGGAAAAGCATGGGAAACGTAGACGTGGGAATTTTTCGGTATTCTGTTTAAACGATAACGATTCATTTATATTTCTTCAAACATGTTTATAACCAACCTCGAATCTATTACCTTATAAAACTGCATCGATTTCTGTCGAAAGAAACCATTATATAAAAATAATTATAAAAACGCAATTTAAATAGAGAAATTAAAACGTTCATTAAAGGTGAATACGAAAAAAATATACATCATGAACTTCAAAAAATGCGTACTTTACTCGTATACCTACATGTGACTGCTTCGTTATCGGACTAATGCAATGATTCGAAAATGTTAACTTGAACATAGACATACATTTTTTTCTGATCATAATTTTAAAATTGTCTTCTCAAAAAATAATCATGAAAATTGATGATTTATTCATAGTTCGGTACGGTTATTGGATCATTTGCAGAGTGAAGGATTTATCCGTTAATGCAATTTCATGACGTGTGTGTAAATTTAATCTTAGTCAGTTTTAGTCAATGGCATAGCTAACGTAGAGCAAAGTGGGACAGCGCCCTGAAGCCCAAGAACACAGGAGGTTTTAAGATCCTTAGATATTTCTGAGATTATATTTATTTAAAATAATTGACAATATTTATGTACTAGACAGTAAATTCACAAATCATATGTGATAATTCCAATTACAATGAATATTAATATAGAATAATAATTCACGCAACATGCAATATGTTTTTCATAGTAATAAATTGGATTTACTTTTTATTTTGTATATATATATATAATATATATAATACATACATGTATAAATTATCTGTTGACTATTTTCATTTATTGTTTCATAATAAGTTTTCACGTTTAAAAAAAAAGTTTGAATTTTCATGTAAGTATAAAATATTAATAAGGGAGCCTAGTACACTTACTGCACCGAAACCCTTTTCTATGTAGCAATGCCTCTGGCCTTAGTCGCCCTCAAGGGTTCACTTAAATCGTCACCTCTACTTCAATATTGTAAAACAATTGAGTATGTTAATGCCACGTGACACGCACCACCAGAATAAAGGCATTCCACACGGTAAAAACGCGATTAGAATTCAAAACGTTGAATACGTACTGCAGTCTCAAAAAGTTAAGCGTAATACGTACCATTTTGATCTGGCCTGGGTTACCTTTTAAAATTATAACTAAAATTATAATAATATATAATAATTATTATATAAATTATAATAAAGTTGTATTAAAAATGAATAAATATAATTACAAAGTTTAAAAATAAATGTTACCCGATAACATTTTGAAAAAGTGCGTTTAACGGCTTAAGCACGGATGGCTGCAACAGTAACATGACGAGAACAACGCGGTTATACTAGCAAATTGTACGTTAGTCAATTGGTTTTAGTAGAGATCAGAGTAGTGTCAAACATATCAGCACCCCAGAGCAAAATTTTTCTACGGGGCCACTGGGTACAGGTAGCATATTAAATGCAGATAAGGGCGCCACCTTACTTTTACAAAACTACGACGCCCGGAGGCAATTGCCCCCTTTGACTCCCCCCCCCCTTAACGTGGCCCTGGTTGAGATACATGCATTTTACCCTCCAATAAAGGAACTTAATAGTTCTGTGAAAAAAAATCGTTTATCAGAGATTTAATTAAAAATAAGTAAAATGTTTTCCACTCAAAAATACATTTTAAAACACGGAATTTATGCAAATAATGATAAAATAAAAAAATTTAAATAATGTATTTCTTTTTTTTTAGCTTTTACGAGCTATTTAGGCTCTTTGCTTCTAAAACCAAATCCCCTCATACGTCTCTTGCGTAAGCTAAATCCATGTTTCCGTTCCAGTCCGGTTTCAGCTCCTTTAGATAATTTCTAACTACACCCATCCATCTTTGCCTTAGACGACCTTAAAAACCTTAAAGACCTCTTGGTCTTTTCCGATCTATTTAATTCACCATAACCATCTTTATAAGACACCCATCAGCTCTCCACGCATGCCCAACCCAAGCTATCCTCTTTTGAATACAAATTCATGAGTTCCTCATTTGACCTCCTTAACCATTTTTGCTCATTGACATCAAAAATAAGTCCATGCATTTTTTTTTAAATTTTCCTCTCAAAGACAAGGAGTTTACTGTAGTCCTCTCCTGTTGTGGCCCATGTATCGCATCCATATGTAGCAATGGGTCTTAGATAAATAGTGTACAGTTTCTCTTTGGACTTTCTAAATAGTAACCTTGACTTAAACAATGAAACCATATTATTATATTATATATATTTTTTTTTTAATCCATTCTCACACGCTACGTTTGTCTTGTGAAACGTAGTTCTGCTTCATAGTTTTCATGGTGATCGTGGCCATACTGCTGGTGAACATGTTGATCGCCATGATGGGCAACACTTACCAGAAGATCGCGGAAACCCGAAACGAGTGGCAGAGACAAGTGAGTTACAGTACATGTATATTCGTTTGCCCAAAAATAGTGTATTTAACTTGTTCGGAACATGTACGTATAAGCAGAGGTGGTTCGACGTTTTTTTTTTTGTGGTTCACCGAAACGTCAACCAATAACGGGTGTGAGTGACTCTTAGGGTACTTACACTTACGTAATTTGTAATATTAACACGATAATTTTATGGCCTACCAAATTTTTGTGAAAACCAATACATGGTACATAATGTAGATATGATGATTATTACATCAACTTTATCAACAGTTTAATGACAAAAATAATGTTTTTCAGAGTTAACTCTAATATTACCTAGTACTTTAACCTGTACTTGAACCATCAACTGAAAAAAGTCGAGCCGCCTCTGCGTCATATTAGAACAATATTTACTACAACTACAAATATGCTACTTTATGAGGCACTAAAATTGTACTTTATCTTAAAGCCGTACGAGGCTACACTGAGAAAAATCGTCATGAGAGACATTGGCCCGTCACAACCCCTTATGCTATTTGAGTTATGTGTATGGTAAAACGTTTGGCCAAGTCATACATTTTTTTTTAATACATAGTCGAATAGTTAATAGATAGTTCATAGTAGATAGTTAACAGAGCATACATAACTTTTTTTTAGTTCAAATTACATTGATTACTTTCACTTCATTATTTAATAAAATGCAATACTATATATGAGAAATAATACAAACCAAAATGTTTAAGTGAAACTATAAAAATATAATTTTGTCATAAATACCAATCACGATTTAAATGAGATTACACTTTTAAATATTTCAAATTATTTGGCTAAACTTATTGTTATTATCATAATACCCCAAGTGTTTATCTATAATAGTGCTAATAAGCATTGTACCGTATTAGTCGAGAAAGAATCGGAATGATACGGTAGATCAGTAAAAAAGACGTATAGAAAAATACACTAACATACAGTCCTCGCCGATGAATAATTCTGATTTAAAGCATCAATTTTTTCTTACAAATGTATCACTTCACTTTTGCAGATATCGATCACTGAATTGTTGATCCTTTAATATCTATATAAGCAGAAAACATAAACAAAACTAAATGTTCTAAAAGTCATTTGAATCAAGAAGCCGCATTCATGTTGCAGTTGAATTGTATATAAATCCTTTAATATTTATTTTAAGTAATTTAGCAATTATTTTATTTTTAAAAAGCTTTATAGTAAAATGATTCTGTTACTTTTAGTAATCTTTGATTTATTTCATTAATAATTCAGTGTCTAACTGTCTTTAAAATATATAGAAATATTTTATTTCTTCTTCCTTTTTTGTATTTTATGACTTGTTAATATTTACATGGTTGATTACAACATTATCTCGTTTTTTTAAGAACTCCTCGCCTCTACTAAAATCTTGGTTTAAGGTTATGAGCAAACTAAAATTAATGGAAAAAAAATTACAGTTGTTTTGATTACGAATTAATTATGATATTAAAAATACATTCGTTCTTTCTGCAATAAGTGCACTATACATATATACTCACGTGCAGTTTTACATAAGCCAAAAACTGTGACAAGAGTTGCATACCGATCAAATAATAATACGCGAAAGTGCAGTGCTTCAGTCGAATTCAAATCATTATATACAGCTTGAGGTGGTGGCAACGATTGTCCCCCAACTTTTCGCTGCGGTTTTATCCCTACGACGCGTAATATGGTGTACACGAAAACGTACTTCAAAACTTTCCGAACAGTCTTCTTAACATTTGAGGGGAAAGTTTCTTAATCGAAGTTCAAACAAACTGTTATTTAATCCGATTTCATCGCACCAAAAGGAAAAGCCAGATATCGTATTATATAAAAAATAAAAAAATAAATTTGTTTTTTTTTAAACATGATGATAATAATATAATGAACCATTATTAATTATTAGGATTGCATTATATGTAAACGTACCAGTTATTATTCGAATTCAATATAGAATACCTACAACTGGATTATTTTATATTTTGAGGTTAAATATAAAAAACCTTTTTTTTGTCGTCACATAAAAAAACAAATTGGCACAACTCGATCACTTCCCTACACAAAAAGCGAGTGTACCGGATAAATAAATCCTAGATCCCGATCCTTTCCAGTTTAAAGTTATTAACAGCACCGAGATTCCTTCCCATATAAATTCGACAACGACTCGACGACAAATCGGCATTTTAATTCAGGAATATCATCACGTCTCATCGTTTTCAGCAATAAGAAAACCGGTAATATTTATTTATTTAATTTAAAATGGTTCAGCAAATTGATGCTCTTACAAATTTGTTAAATTAATTATAGTATAACGTATGGTGTTAATGTAGTAGATGAAAGATACTAATGTTTAAAAAGCAATTAAAAATGTTGATTATTTGACGTACAATACAGCGAAGGAATTAAATATAAATAATGATAATTTTAAAGAGGTTTATGAATAAGAGATTTGAAACTGAAACAAACGATTATTATATGAAGTTTGTTTGAGTTTATTTAAAAGAACGGTAAGTAAAGAAATTAATGGATTTAATAAGATTTTGAATTCGTTCAAAATTCTCGACAGCGAATCGAAAGTATTGGATTTGGTTTGGCGGCTGTTAAGCTAGAGTTTTATAAACCGGACGCTGATACGTGATGACTTATGGGGACGTGATGAATTTGAAGTTATACTTTTTCGGTTTGTTTGTGAATTCTGTCAGTTGTTTGTATATTATACAAATTTTGTTTGATGCTGTATATGTACCAGATCATATAGTAGTTACGCGTATGACTATATACTTGACTTGTGTAGCACCGGAGCGGACTATTACGTTTTGCGTGTGGTTTTTCGATAACCCGATTATTTGTTGAATATTTCTTGGTTATCTTTCAATAAGAGCTACTTCTACATATGCGTAATAGTGGTAAGGGATAATGCACTCTAGATATTTCTAATTACTACCTGGTGTTGGTGTTTACAGTGTGTTCGAAAGGAATGAAATCCTGCATAGATATCGCTCAAGTAATCAATTATAATAAATATATTGTATATCATATGGATTTTTGAGCTGGACTATTAGGAATGTGCACTTGCACGAAAAACTGTTGACATCCATGTGTGTTATTACCTAGTTTCTTGTTGAATATTAAGAAACCGAAGACGTCTCGTAAATCGCCGGTATTCGAGCGGGTTCCGGTGTGACTTCAGTTTGATATAGTTGCTTACATCCAACTATATTTTTACTATATAGGAACATACATTAGTTTCAGTTTCATTGTATGCCTTGGTCAATGCAGCGTAGCGATTTATTTTTGTCATCATGTTGATGTGAAAGCTGCAAGGCAAGGGTTTTTTTTTTATTTTTTTTTTTTTAATACGTAATATACAATCTATATCAAACGACACAATAAGCATATATGATAAGGGGTACAGATAACATGAGTATACAAAATACAAAAAGTGAATAAAGAAGCCACCCAATGATGACACTTAAATGTTGATAGTTTATATGAAAAATGTAAATGAATTATATATATTTAATAAGTTAGTATTTTTTTATTTTATTTTTTTTTTCTATATTAAAATTTGTAACAGGTCTCTACACCATTCACGTTTTAATCGTCTAGGAGGACTGCCGAGGATTGAGAGGGAGGAAAGGTTTTTAATTAAAGGATTTGAGTGGGAGGAAAGACGGTTGTGGAATCTTTTGTAAAAGTGTTTGGCTTCCTCGTGGATAGTTTTTAATTTTAGGTCTGTATGGAGAGTATGGTTAGATATGTATAGGGGAGCATTTATTAATTTTCTTAGCGCAATGTTTTGAAAACATTGAATTTTATTTAAATTTGTATTTTTTGCACTTCCCCGTAGCTGTATCCCGTACGTCCAGATTGGTTTCAGTAGTGTTTTGTAGATGAGGAGTTTGACATGAAGGGAGGTGTGTTTATTAGAGACTAGAGGTTTGAGGATACGAAAGCGGTTGTTCAGTGAAAGTCTTTTTGCTCTAATATGGTGGGCCCAAGTTAATCTTTTATCTAATGTAAGACCAAGGTATTTAACTGAAGGAGATAATGGAATTGGAGCACCGTACAGAGTTACCTCAGGGGTAAGAGCTGGTCTAAGCGTAAAGGTGGTGTGTATAGACTTGCTATGGTTTAATTTAAATCTCCATTTGGTATACCAATTCTCCATAAGGTCTAGGTGAGTTTGAAGGTTTGCGGAGGCTATGCATGGGTTGTCATTCCTAGATATAATTACTTTATCATCGACATAATCTGCTACTGATGTATTTGGTGTGATTGGTTGATCTGCTGCGAATATATTGTAGAGAATGGGGGATAAAATGCCGCCCTGTGGAACCCCAGCACTTATACTGCCAATACTTGACGTGTCAGACCCGTATCGTATTTGGAAGGTACGTTCAGTTAGATATGATTTGATTAGAAGATAGAAGGGTGAAGGAAGAAATGTTTTTATTTTATGCAGGAGACCATCGTGCCAGACTCTATCAAAAGCTTGTGATATGTCTAAGAAAGCTGCTGTACAAAATAATTTTTTTTCTAGAGAGAAAGATATTGCATCTACTACCCTATGCAGTTGATGGGTCGTCGAATGCGAAGAACGAAAACCAAACTGGTAGTCCGGTAGAACTTTCTTGTCAGAAATTATTGGTAGGATACGTTTAAGTATAAGTTTTTCTAAAATTTTCGCAAGGAAGGGAAGAAGACTTATTGGTCTGTAGGAAGACCCATCAACGACGCTCTTGCGGTCTTAAGTTTTTTTTTTTTTTGTTTTGGTTGATCGGATAGTTAACGTTCTTGGAGAATTGCCCGGAACATCGGAAAACTCGGATTAGACCTAACAATATAATATTATATATGTTCAGCCCAACCGAGATCGTATTCATACAAAATGACGTACGTATTGAAATGGAAAAACTGTGTTTAAAATTTGGAGAAAAAAAAATTGAATATATCTTAGCGTTGAAAATTATGATGCTGTCGTAAACGAAACACCATTATTTTTGGTTATAACGGAGTGAAAAAATAAATAAACACCGACTAATTAGTGTTTGTTTCATAACAGCTGAATTAATTAAAGCTGTTACAATAACGTCCAATTAGAACGAAACACGTTTCGGCCATACCAATCCTCTGTGTTGATAATATCAGTGTCAGTGTTTAGTTTTAGACAAAAAAAAATCCTATAGTCACACAATATACGTATAACGAAAGTAAAAAATGTTTCGTTTTGGGTGTTATATATAAAAAAAATTTAAAAAAAGTGCGTATTTATTTTAGTAGTGTGCATACAAACAAATATTATATTTTACAACAATAATATCGCGAGAGAAATTATACCAGTTATTCAACACAATATTAGTAGAATATTTACGAGTATTTATACCGAATCAATGGTCGATGGACTAATTACGACAAATGACAATTTCTAAATATTTAATGAGTACAACACTCATATATCAATTAAATCACGATAAAGTATTATTTAAATTCTTCAGTTGACCATAAATTCGTTTTTAAATGTATTTATTGTCGAACTTAATGTATTGTAATTAAAACTCGTAGACAGTAATCAGTTAGAAATAAAAATTAAAATGATTCCGGCTTAATAGAAACTTTTTTCTGGAATTCGAAATAAAATCAAACTACGTATTAAATAATTATGCACTATGAAAATAAAAATCATCTTAAAAGCTTTACAATATTTTCTTGTATTTCATCAGTGATTTATATTTATCTGTATTTGAGTGAAAACGTAATAAAGTTAAAAACGAATTAACAGGTAACGTGAAATATAAAAATTATAATACAGAAAAATTATCAGTGGTGGAATAAGATTGGTTGGCTTAGGTTTATATTCTTTATTTGATTATTAAACTCACCCCTAAACATCATAATCACAACCGAGCTATAACAAAGATAACATTTATTTCGTTCGAATACAATATTTTACTTTGGATTCTGCAAGCAGTGCTCGAAAAACCTATGGATCTTGTTCAGACAATACTTTAGATTAAACGCTGTTTGTTTTCATGAAATCACGTGGAAACATTGAAATTTATAATATGCCTGATTATAACAAAATCGATTATAATATGGTTATTTCGTTATAATTTAGAAAATAATAATCCTATGACTTTATAGTGATTCAAGCGATTTATTCTCGACGTTTCATACTTGTTGCCCATGATTTTTAAATCTAAACAATTCATTTTTGGATGATTAAGAACTTATGAAGTGTTATAAAATCTCATTAATTATAGCTCTTCCCTAACACAACTGTAACTTAAAAAATATTATAAAAATTATTTGGTCGGAATTTCCATTTTCGATAATTATTATTCAGTGTAGGATTATTTCAAAACAATAAATAATATAAACAAATAAAATATAATTATTTTGAGTTTATTACAAAACAATAAATTTTATAAATAACAAAGTATAATTAAGTTGATATAATAAGAAAAAATTAATACAAATAATCATCAATCTGTTTTCATGTCATTCCACTCGATTCGTTTTATCTTAATTTTATATTATTATATCACCCTTTGCTCGTTATTTGCTTTAGACCAGTGATCTTCAACTTTTTTCGATCTACGACCCACTTTTCTTACCAAACATTTTTTGAGACCCATGTAAATTTCGTTAGCCGTGAAAACCAAATAAAAAAGTTATAATTATTTAATGTATGCCATTTTAGAAGTCCTTTATTACTGAATAAATCAAAATTTATTTATACCTAAAATATTTATATTTTTTAGGTATTTAGGAAATATTGAATTTTTAATATAAGTAACGATACAAAAAAAAATGCATGTAATGATACCGAAAAATGAATATGTTTTGATACACAAAAGAAATGAGTGCGATATTTGTCCTAGACTGTTTTTACACGAAATATCTCCACCTCAGTTCAACTTAACACAATGCAGTTTATAGATATATGAAATGTAAATAAGATTTATAAATTAAGTCGGGCTATTACTTCATTTGATTGTTCATTTTTTTTCTTTTATTTGAAAATTGAGGCTTCAACAGCAAATATTAATAGCTATAAGATGTTAAATATTATATATTGTGTTAGATGTTAGATTAAAATTACAATATTACATATGACATATTATAAAGGTGAAGTTAGATGTAAATTAAGATTTACTAATATATTTGTGATACTAAATAATGTGACAATTTTCAGAGTTTGTTTCTCGCTAAGTACTTTTACTATGTTGGATGGCATGTTCAGGTCGGTACGTATTGAGGTAAATTGCTTACACTCCCCCACTAAGTATTCGACAGTTAATGATTAATGGTTAATGTATGGTTAAATATGAGTGTTTGAGAAAAAAGTGTTCATTCTAATCTTCAAACATTAAAAAAAATAGTATAAAATAGTACGGTTTCGGGTTTATTCGAAAACATTTTTATGCAATATGATATGACATACATTATATAATATATATATATATAAATATGAATTTTTTAAATTTTAAACAGAAAACTTATTGCGACCCAAAATTGGGTCGCGACCCACCGGTTGAAGACTACTGCTTTAGACCATACGAATCAACATTTAAGGGAAATTATTTTTTATTCTATGATATCTAGTAGATATCATCTACTCGTAATTTTATTGCTACATTTTAATCTCGATGGTCATAATGTCTTATAAATCTCTTTATTGTAAAATAGAATATATTATGTTTTTTTTTCAGCCCTGAAAGACTGGCATTATTTAAGTTACTAATACCTATTGTTTATTTTACATTAAAAAAAAAAAAAAAAAAAGGTATTTGAGTAAAATTATTTTTTAGTTTATACTGGTAAACTTGTATATTAACAATGAATTAATTAATAATTGTGTATTATTATTTAGCAAAAGTATCATATAAATACGTAAAAGTTAATAAATACCGTATCTTCCGTATACTGATCGTGGTATAGCATCAATCATAGTTATTATTTGAAATATACACTCACCATTTTAGTGTAATTTCCATATGGATCAGGAGCATCCTCAGGAAAGACGAATGGCTAAGGCTCTCATGATTTTTGTTCTTCGAATTTGTGTTATTTATTATATATATATATATATATATATATATATATATCACACTAGGAAAATATATAAATGTGAATATATATATGAAGTTCACCCTTTCCTCCTATAAAATGGTCTAGAGACACCACTGATACAAAAATGGTGACATTTATTGCCTAAATTGTAGAAATTATAATAAATAAATAATATTAATATATTAAAATTAAATCGTGAACTTAAATTATATATACAGCCCTGAGAAATTGATAGGTTTCTTTATCTTGTATACTTATATTTTATTATATTCCATAAAAAATTGAAGATAATATATATATATATATATAGTCATAGAATAATGAATTAAAAAGATATTTTGTACTGGAAGAGAATACAATATCAACTTGTTTAACTAAAATAATCTACAAGACATTTTATGACGTATACTGGAACATTTGGAGAGCAGATAAGCAAACAAATGAGCAACACCACTGGCGCATTATTTTAAATAAATTCACTACTAACAAAGCAGTATTGAATATATAAATAATTAATTAAACACCTTTAAATATTAATTAATATAAGAGTATATTAATATACATAAAAATATAAGAGTTATCACAAAAATGTACTAAAACTTAATTGTAGAACAAGATTTTTTTCTTTAAAAAATGTTCCATAATATTACACAATATTTTTTATAAATCAATAATTTTCCTAGAAAAAAAAAAATTAATTGATTTCATTTATTCGACAAAATTGATTATATAATAGGTAACCTAAAGATATCAAGGTATTAATTTTAATTGTTTTAATTTTTATAAGCAAAATAATAAAATTTATTGACGTATTGGCGAGATTATTTTTTCAAACTTTTTATTTGTATTCCAAACTAATATATTTATTTTATTTATTTATTTCCAAGCATTCTGTAAACGTTTAAAAATAGCTATACTTGGACAAGACGATACGAGTAATTTTACCTCGTTAAATGTAGCCTGGATAATCAACTCTGAAAAATAATGTCTACAAGCAAAGTAAATAATCTCTCTATTTAATCTCTGCTACAAAAGCGGAGATGCCTCATTTAGAATGCCAATGTTTAAAGCCATAGTATCAAAAAAAAAAAAAACCTTGTATTTTGTCAAGTAAAAACTATTTTTCTAAGAAATCATAAACGGTTGATAATAATTCGCTACCAATTCCTGATGGGATTTGCAGAACTCCAAGAAGTTGTTCTATGTTTGGACTTGAGACAATTACTGGAAAACGATCAAATTTTTCTTGGCCACTTAAGCCGGGAAGAATTTCGTATTCCAGTGCACGATAACAAAATTAACATTTAAATCACTACAAAAATCCAAACGAACTTTTCAAAAACTTTCTGAACTATTTCTAATGGATGTTCGATTTATTATGTAGTTTATCGGGTTTAAATAAAGACTTGCTAATCTGATCGATATGCATATATATTATACTTGCATATCGATCAGATTGTACGAACGCGAAAATACCCGGAAGTATCCATATTATAATAAAAGTCATGTATATATTAGCAGGACATTAAATTATAACTAGGCTTGAAAATTCGAAGAAAACTACAGCTATATAACTGCTTACAAAACGTAAATTTCTTCCACATAACATTTGAGTCACATCACAACCAATTAAATTTTTAACATAGCATTTCCAACATGTTTGGACGTTTTCCACATTATTTTTTATTTTTCATCAATTCCTGTCTACTACATCACTTAAATGTTCACGTGTTTACACATACTGTTTATATGTCAATTCAATTCAAATGCAATCAAAATGTTTATGATTACTTTCCATAGAATACTTAGATGAATTGAATGGTTTTCTCCTGTATACAATTATTACCAATAAAACGGCAGTTGTATTTTTAAATATACCTGCTATTTTAATACACTCGCAACAAACCATGAAATTAATGTCTGTGGTGCACACACATCACATTCACCGTTTTACCACATAAATAATTTAAATACATATTTACAGTGCAACGCACTTACGCCTACTCCACATAGTCACCCAGGTACATGGTAGGATGGTAAGGTGTTCGAGATCCCTTCCTTCAAATAATGATAGAAGCATGTTTAAGTATAAAATATATTTTCTTTATACGGTTACTACATTATATAATATCTTAAACCGCCCTCGAAAAATAATTCTGAATACGTGCCTGCCTTTACCGTTCGAAATATTTGTTGGGAAATTATATGTCACGTGCAAGCACGTATCCTTAAATGTATATGTGTGAGTATGTGTGTGTGTGTGTGTGTGTGTGTGTGTGTGTGTGTGTGTGTGTGTGTGTGTGTGTTTGTGTGTGTGTTTGTGTATGTTGATCGTTGATGTAGTCGGTAGTAGGTACATAAAAATATATGCTCTACAGCTCCTCGGGTGGTCGTGTTGTTTTTGTTATTTTTTTTCGTATATTGCGAGAACTTTATTTCACGTCGTGGTGAAGTCTGAAAGCGTGCTCTAGAGTACTATATGTACACATGTAGATTCGTTCATATTATCGTATAATATATACACCACAAAAGCGAATAGTTAACCACGGCCGAATAATGCGCGCTTGTCGTTGAACCCCAAGTGATAGGTAACATCCAACGAGGACGATAATATGCATGCTCTCGATATTATATAACGTTGAACGTGTTCCTGTGCGGTACTTCGCGAACGCACCATGCAGCGCAGAATAACCAGCGTCGACAACGTAGCACAATAATACTTTCCCGCCAAAATGTCACATGTCGTGTTACGAAATTATAATAATACGACTAAGGCTGAGAATATATTGCCCAATAAAAACCCTAAAAAATACTTTTACTCCTCAAAAGGTTTGAATAATTTATAAAAAGCTTCTTTTTATTGTGTATATGATTTCGGTATAAATGATGTTCGATAAAGTCGATTAAATTAAAAAAATCAAGTTTAAACATAACATTTCTTATGGTCAATATATCTTTAATATCATTTTAATAGATTGACTAATGATTTTGTTTACCTGTACGTCCTGATTTTCAAATAAAAATCATATTGTACTTGTATCAAAACCACGTTATCGTGTAAAAAATAACATTTCAAATACCAAATATACCCTTAATAATACTAAAATTATCTAAATAACGAAGAAGATTACTAAAAGAAAAATTTCCTAAAATGTGACGACAGCAAAACTTAACGTATTGTACGAGCGTTGCATAGAAAACTTTGACGCAACATTTTTAAAAAAATACATCGAAATCCTAGGTCTAATTATTATGTCGTATTGGAAACCACATTAAATTATTCCATGACGTGTGTGTAAATATGTAATACTCGGAAGATTTAGTGATACGAAAATAAAAGCTATTTCCGATGACCTCCCAGAATTATAATTTTTCTTTGTCGTGTATTTATTTATTATTTTATGTACAGTTTCGAACATAAATATATTTTATGTATTAAATATATTAATCGTCAAACTCTCGAAAAATCAATCTTTCGAAAAACTTGAGTTTACTATGAAGATTGACTTCTGTCACTTAATGTGTAAATTTTTACATCATTGGATGATGCCAAACAGATAAAATCATAACATAACTGACCACCATTGTTATCTGTCGCCAAACGCAAGTGTCCTTAGTGACACGTGTGATAAATGTTTGTGGGTTCTTCGTCAACATCTGATTGAAACCGTTAGTTATTACGTAATGTTGCAAATCGATTTCCAAATATTGTGCCCAGTAAAGCCGAGAAAGTTTTTGGCCCTAGAAATCTAGAGGAATTTAACTGAAAATTCATCCTTCTCCAAAGTCAGGTTCAGGATTAAAAACTATATTCTACGCTGTAGCATAATGGTGGGACGGATAGATGGCCATATCCACCTGAGCCCTCCAAAAATTATATATTTGGGCATCAAGTTATATCTGACATTTTAAATGCTTTATTTAGTTCTCAGCTCGTTTCTGGTTCCGTGGATAATATTTTGTACATCTCGCACGCGCGTGTAAATCGTATTAATCGCTTTTATGTCATCATAATTGCTATGGTGTGTTATCTATATGTAACTGTTAAAACCAACGTGAAAATAAAAAATATATAATATAAAATGGGAAACAACGAGATCGTTTTAAGTATTTATATTTTCCATATAATAATTATTATTGTACAATTATTGTACGATTTATTTAATTAATACTAATCTCTACTGACTTATGGATCAAAACATTATAAAATCATAAAAAATCATGCGTGTAAAAGGTTCTCTCGATAAAACGTTCTGGTTGTAAAAAATAGATTTATTTTGACATAATTTCATCAAAATTGTGTACTTTGACTGTTTTATTGTATTTTTTTCGAAGTTAACAATTTGACGTAAATTATTTCGTTCAAACGTGTCGTACGAACTGATAACGCATCAGACCACTATCACGTATTCGCACGTGTAGGCGAGATTCTCCAAGCGCACTACGCGTCACACGCTTGTTGCAACGAAACCTCACGTGAGTAAGGGAAGGGTGGCAAGGGGGATGAAATCTCGCTTCGGGTCGTTCACGGTCTGAAAATTAATATATCTTACGACGCCCTAGCGACCAACCCCGACGTACGGCGCGTGTATTGTTTATCGTTATGCCTCAATAACTGTACGTTATGTATTTTCAAATTGATTATACGACGGGTTTAACGTTGAAATCTGATTGAAAAACGTCATGATACACCCCCGTGTATCATATATTCCACGCGTGTGATACCAGAAAGTCTGCGTTAGTAATAAAATACAATCACTACGGAAATGGCCGAACACGTGTACGAGTACACAACAGTAATAATAATAAAAACAATACGAGTATTATGTTCGAACCGTAAACGAGCGTTTAATTCTAATGCTGTACAGTCAGATTTAGATGACTATAAATTCTGTACACAGAATACGAATATACACATATATATACAAGGCTATAGCCAGCAAAATATTTGAGAGTGGTGGACTCCGAGTATAAATATGCTTTTTGATTTTCATATTTTAAAATTTCAAATGTATTAACTTTTAAAATCATTCAATTTTATTATAAGAAAAAAGTTCTGAGGGTAGAGGATTTGAATTCTACCCACTCCTGGCCTTGTATGTGTATTAGGGTGCCAGTTACTGATACGAAGAGAAAATTTTTTGCTAAATTTTTTAAAGTGTGGGCCGGAATTTTATTACAATATACCTAAAATTAATGTCTGTAAAATTTGAACTTGATCGAACTTAATTAACAGATGGCGACTTAAGCTCAAAGTTTTATAGAAAAGAGTAAAATGTTGGTTTTTGGTGTATAATTGCTTTAATTTTAAAAATGAGAAATATAATTAATCTCATTATTTGTTAACTTAAACTCTTGTCGAAATAAATACATTTTGAGACAATAGTTGCCTTTGGTCATCCACCTTGCATGATGGTATTTACCTGGTTTTTAAACTTAATTCCTCCAGGAGGTACTTCTCCCAAAAAAATAATTATTAAATCCAATAATTCTTTATAGTCGTCTCGGATTAAATATGTCGAAAGTTTAAGTTTTGTATATTCCACAATGTCAATGTAGTTATTTCCTAATGCATTTTTAATATCTATGTAAGAAATTCAAGTAACAAATTTATTTAAGTTTATAGTATCCCATTTTTTCTTAAATAGTTTGAATAAAGGAATATCTGGACCTGTCATAGATGAGATTTTACATTTTTTAAAAATGTCAGCTAGAATTATCTCAAATATATGATATCTACAACCAAAATAAATAATATCTCTATTTAATTTATTTTCTAATAATGTACAGGCACCATTATATCTACCAGTGTTCGACGCGGTCGTACTAAAAACAAATGCTTGAGTTTTATCTAGTAAGCCCCAATTTTCTAAAGTATCGAAAATTGTAGATGAAATTTCAAGCCCTGTCCCCGCCAACACTTCCGGTACTCCCAATAATTGTTGAAAATTCGTACCTGTAGTGATGACTGCTAATCTATCGACACATTTTCCAGATATATTTTCCATTATTTTAGTGTCCCGATGAACAACAACTAATTTTACATTTAAATTAATGATGGTTGCTTTAATTTTTGGTCATATGATTCCCGATAGACAGTTCTAGCATTTTGTATGGATGTCCTATTGATAATATAGTCAGCAGGATCTAATGACACAGCTTCCAAAAACGCAACTAACGAATGTACGGCGTCTCTTTCACTAATTTTGCATTTATCAAAAGTTGTATTATTTGGTTTGATAACTGCAGTGGAATTAAATGTATATAGGAGAACGGAATATTTCCAAGCACGATAAAAGATTATTAATAATATTTAATACAAGCTGTTGCGTAATAATGATAATCAGATAGATATCGCTATCATTTATAATAATATCATAGTTATATTATAACTGAAATACTTATTATCGCTTAACTTTCGGCTTAAATCGCCACGTGTTAAATTTGTTCAATTAAGCTTAAACTACAGATTTTTATTTAAAAGATATATAAAAACCAAATTAGGGGGCGCACTCATAAAAAATTAAACTTAAGAAAATAAGTGGCACCCTAATAACCATAGTTCACATAGTCGTTGGTAAAATGATAAAATGTAATTTCGGAAAGTTCCACGTTCGATTTCGATGTAAAGAAGTATTACATTTATCGTACATCAACGTTTCTTTTTCAGCCTGTACAATTGAAATTTAAAATAGTTTGATCACAATTAATTAAAGCGACGGTTCTCAGACTGCTCCGCGGAGCCCTAGAGGTCCGCAGAAGTAATCTAGGAGCTCCGTGGGCAAAGAGTTTATAAATTTACTTTTCAGTTAAAATATCAAACGATTAATTTTTTTTTTCAATTACAAATATATACAAATAGTGTATACATTTTCAATTACCTAATTTCTACTACTTCGAAATATGTTTTTAAATTAATACAGAAAAATTTAAATGTGAAAAATGTATTGAAGACATTTGAGACTATAAGTGTTATTATGTTATATTTTATTTATTGTTATAATTTTACAGGAACTTAAAATAAGTATATTATGAAGTATATATTGACACTTACATTCTACTGTTTGTCAAAATAAAATAATCTTCATTAAGTTTCAAACTTTTCTACATAAAATATTACTAATTAATATTCTAAGTAAATAATTCTAAGTTATTACTGGCCATGGCTACATAGATAAGCTGATTGTCAAAAAAGAAGATGACTACCATGATTTTGTACGATAAATATGAATTTAATCAGTGTCCTAGTCCTGATATTATTGTTTAAGATCGAATTGATGACATTTTTTTCAAAATAACTAGTTTTATCCGACCTCTATATAGCTATCTTACATATAAAACTATCTAAAACTTCTGAGCCCTTTCCTTCTAACCTTTCCTTTACTCAAAAAACGATCAATAAAGAAAATTCTAAATTTTCCAATACAAGACACGTGTAATATTATTCAGTACTTTATTTACAAGCTATATCGAAAATTATATAATTGGTACCTAAACAATTGTTTTCTATCAAGGAAAAACACGATAATTCACTCTCAAATATTAGATGTAGATTATTAAATATTATATTATTCGTCGATTTTCATTGGATATCAAATAATAGTAATTTTGATGATTCGTCGGTTATTTCATCACCATGATATAATACAGTTCAGTACTTTAACGTTTAAATAATATATTTTAGTATTTATCCGAGTAATGCCTTTATAATATGTTCACAGTACATCAATTTACCTAAATATACGTCTATTGAAATTATTAACACTACCGTCGACTGGCATGCACACACGCATACAAGGGTGCGTAACTAAAGCTTTTCGTGATCATCATTTATTTATCCACTTTCGGTAACGTGAATATAGTCTGTCTAGCTTTAAATTAGCACCTTTTGAACTTTTGCCACATGAGTATATGCAAATTTCTCGCTTTGGCTGTACACACGAGTGTATATATTTTAAATTTCCATGTGTGTGTGTGTGTACCGTATATTTTTCGGCCTTGTGCCACTGGCGTCGGAAAACTCCATTCATTGAGTGTCTAAACCTTGTACAATTGCAATAGTGAACAAAAAACGCGTACGGCAAAGTAGCCGAGGTGATATTCATGGGCGTACGCAAACTTTTAGTTCCGGAAGTGCACACTAAAAATGAGAAACCACAATAATTTGAAAGCCATTATAGGTACAGACAAATATTTATATAAAATTCACTAAAAATAATTTTATTTTATTTTATTCGTTGTAATAAATATTGCATAACAGCATATAGATATGCAATCTCTAATAATGATAATCGACGTTTAAAATAAATAACATTTTTGAATTCGTCAATAATTTCATTAAAATCTAATTTACAAGCTAATTCTTGTTCTATGAATATTAGTATTAACGATTCTAGTCTATATTGGCCCATGATACATTTGAGTTTATTTTTTACAATACTTTATTTGGAAAATATCCTTTCGCATGTACGACTTGTTATTGGTATAATGGTAAACATTTTTAATGCTAAATACATATTATTAAAAATGTCTGTCTACTCTCTTTAAACTGGTCTAGCCATACATACATAGATTCTCTGGATGTACCACTTTTTACATCAGACATGTGTTTGAGAATTTTAATTTCAAATTCCAGTTCATCAATTGGTAAATTGAATAATTTAGATAAAACATTTGAAAAACTGTTTTTTAATTCTTACTTCAATAAATTTCCCGCAGCACTAATTAAATCTTAGCTGCCTTGATTAAATATCATACTTATTCAATCGATAAGATTATAAATTAACAGATTAAATGCAGAATACCTGAGTTCTTCATACTTGAAATCGTAAACAAATGAATTAGAATAATTGTTATCTAACCTCACACTCGCTTTCTTTCTTATAACCGCAGGATCACTAATATCTAGAACAAGATATTTGGTAGTTACTTCTTCAAAAATGTTTTTAAAAAATATATCATTTCTCATAAATATTAATGAAAAAATATAAAAATATATAAAATATAATATTAAATTAATACTATAAAATAAATATTTTAATATAATATATTAATATTACAATATTTTAATATTAAGTGCTTGAATAGAATTCATAGCTGTTAATAAATAAATTTTAGGAAACTGAAGTCCTGAACTTACTTTTAAATCATTGTCAAAATTGGTTACATAAGATGTAAGCCTAAAATAAATTCAAAACATTGAATTCAGTGAATTAAATCAATACCTTTAGTTGGAATATGGAACATTACAGTTTTTACAAATTACATCAATGGCAACTGTTAAAATACTATAATTATTTTGCACTGCACTTAAAGCTTCTGATATAGAAGCCCAATGGTTAATAGAGCATGAATTTAAAGATTTTAGGTGTGATCCTGCTTCTAACTCAATTTTCTCCATACTGCATGTCGTATTTGACTTACTTCCATAATATTGTAAATAAATTGTATTATACCGAGAAATTTAAATTTAAGTCTATTGTTGGGTTTGCTAGAATTTTCACGAATTGAATAAATCTAGTTCTGATTGATTCAATTGTAAATAATTTTATTTTTTGTTCTTTGCACTGTGCTTGAATACTTCCTATATTAGGAAATAATAATATACATGCATTTTATGAAATCACTTTGTTCAATAAAATAAAAAGTTGTTTTTTTTTTATATTCATACACAGACAAAAATGTAATTATAATATGAATACATGTAGTCGTGTAGCCAGGGGGGAGTGTTACAGGTGTAGTAACACCCCCCCTAAACCATGTTAATAGTATACTTAAGTCTAATAAAGGTAAAAATTGATCATAAACCGTGATGAAAACACATTTATCATAACGAAATACATACATAACAATAATGTAAAGCAAGGATCCGGCTTCTCATTACATGGTTTTGTCTAATAAACCAAAGCCGTGGTTTTATGTCGTATCATGCGCGATTTAAAATAAATACATATGACAAAAATGTACATTTGAAATTTTAATAAAATATTTAAATATTTTCTCATACAATAGTACATTACACATGAATAGATATTCATGTGTAATGTACTAATGTGTTTGTATTCTTGTACAATAAAATATACGTAAAGTATTTATTTTGTTGTGTATAATTTTAAATAACATCCCTCTTTTGCAATAGCTACGCGACTGAATACATGTAGTCCTCAAATTCACAACACGTTTCGGATTCAGAATAATATATAGAACTTAGAAAATTTTACGTAGCGCATTCACACGTTTGCAGTATGCATATTTTATAAAACATAAAATGAACGGTTTACACATACCATTGTATGTCGCAGAAATTTTTTACGTACCCAAACATCGATGGTGCACGAAGTGTGACCCAAGTATTTTTGCACCTCTAATATGTCCGCTCAATACAACGCTCCACATTTTACTTTTGAGTTACGAACAAATTGATGATCGTTGTCTGTGTCGGGTTCATCAGTATTTAATCCAGTTCAAGCCGATGCTATTGTATTGAAAAATAAGTACTGTGAAGTGTACTTGAAACGTGAACTTTCAAATATATGTACCGAACTATGTAGTATATCACTTACCACGATTGTACACGAGAATGTACAGCATTTTTTTACATTAAGTATTATCGTTTAATACTGGTATCTACACACATCGTAAAGCTTATAGAAGTGAAGGCAAGACAACGAGTTGACAGACGAACGTTCCCCCGTACGTATTCTGCACACTGATATTATAACACGCGTTCGCAATTCACTTGTTTGTAACGTTTATGCAGTTTGCCGTATGGTAATTTAAAATGTAATCAGCACGTACGTTTTTTTGTATAAATCTGCACCGCGCATCCGCCGTAAAATAGTTAGCTATGAAATAAACCTCAATGGGTGTGTGTGTGTGTGTGTGTGTATTTTAAATATTTAATTGTACGTGTTTGTAATTAATATTTCGATCTTTCAAAGTAAATTTGTACGGAGCAATTCATGGTTTCCATTTCAAGTTCGGAATAGTTACTGAAGAAATATTGAACAGTTTTCCATCTAGAAATTTAGAGGATTCACTTGTTTTTCAATAAACAAGAGTTAGACGTTGGTCTAGAATGAAGACTAAATAACGAGTGCTGAGGATTTAGGTATATTATGGTTATATTATGATTGTTTCAAGTGGCAGGTGGTGATAGTTCTCGTTTTACAGCGAATGGCAAATATGAAGATTTTCCATTATTTATTATATTGATTTTCTATTCAATCACCATGATATCACGTGGCATTGTAGACCAAATGATTTTATAGGTTATAGCCAGTTATTACTCGACCTGCGCGTGAGAAATAATGAGGAAAATCCTAATTATTTCATAATAAAAAAAAAAAAACATAATTTAGATATACTATAAACTGAATTAATAAAAATATAACACTAAATCACATTTATTTTACAAATATTTGAATTTATTTAATAAATTAAAAACTGGGTGAATTATTTAAACAACATTTATTTGTATAATACATAAATTAAGACAATGATATGAAAAATATAATATAAAAATAGGATAGAAAATAATAGGGAAAAAATGAATTACTGTTTAAAGAGAAATGTTTATTTACTGCACCAATATTTTAAGTGTAAGAATGTAAAATTTGAATTTTTACAGAAACCTAGCTTCTAAAAATATTTGCATAGTTCATCACCTATTCGACTGTATGTATCGTTTTTATTACTTAGTCTATTATGCATAATTTTGTCTGTCCATGAACTATCGCTAACAGATGAGTATCGCTTGTTATAGTCATGTACAGCAGGGTTGAGCCTGTGTACCTGTACGTAGATTTGAGTTGTTCGCTAATAGAAACCGATGATACATACAATTGTATACATGACGGACGCGCATATATTATTATAATAACGCACTAAACTTATTATTTATACTATTAAATTTGACGAAACACATGCAATCATCGACATTTAGACTTATTCAACAGACATTATGTTCATCATATTATTATCGATATGTTTTCCAGCACTAGACTTAGGTCTTGGGAAGTCAGCGTGTACACAAACAAATATATAAGCAAACATATTACAGTCGAGTCGCGATAACTCGAAGTTGAAAGGGGATTCACTTCGAGATATGTATTATTCGAGGTATCTAACTAATTTATAGAGGAATAATTTTCTAGGGGAATAAAATACAATTCGAGTTGTCAAGTTTTTCAAGTTATCGAGGTTCGAGTTATTCGCGACTCAACTGTATTATATATATAAGATAATAATACATTATATTATTAATTATATTTTTTTATTGCTATTCCTTCAATAACTAAAATGAAATAATAATAATATGAATGAGTTTAAAATAAATAAATGTTCAAAGAACAATTTTATCATTTTGTCTAACACTTGTATACTATTCACCGAATTGGATAACGATTTAATATTTGATGGTAACATTATTCTTTATTTGTACCGTATTATCACAATCTGTATTTATTATTTGGCACCATTAAGAAGATCTATGACCTACATCCGAGGTCCCGATGTCTTGCACCCCTAATTAAATCCGGAGCTGAATTGATGTGAATATATATTTATGTACCGGCATTCGAGCACATTATAAATCTATATTTAAATACAATCTTACATGATAAGAACAAAAATTGTATTAACAATAAATAACGTAGTAATTATATACATTGTACTGCCGATTATTATTATAATATTATAATGTTGTTTTCGTGGAATTTGCAGTGGGCTCGAATCGTTTTGGTGGTGGAGAGAGGCGTAAGTCCGGCTCAAAGGCTGATAAAGCTCATGTACTATTCGCAACCGATGTCGGATGGCCGCAGAGCTCTGGTGTTGCGACTCAATCAGACGGTAAGACAAAATTTAATATAAATTAGAAATAATCAATAGTTCAATTAAATTAAAAAAAAAAAAAATTATCAAAATTATTCATCGGAGTAAATCATTTCGATGATCTATTATTATGCGATTATACCGAATAAAGGACCTTTTTTTTTTTTTTTTCATTAGAAGTAATCGAGACTTCTATTCTATTATGTACATCATATAATAAATTTAAATATATCTTTCATTTCGAGGCTCGTGCACGGAATACAAAGGGTTTAGGTAACAAGGTAACTGTACTAATATACATAATGAAAACAAGTTATTGTTTCTGTGTTGGAAATGTAAGTAAAACATTTAGGTATAGTAAAATAAATAAAAAAGTAAATTAATAAAAAGTCAAAGTACGGAGACGGATTACCAACGTAAGTGAATTGTACTTGTGGAATTCTTAAAATCAATGCACCACCACTCACCAGCACTAGGGGAATGAAATACCGGAAACTGCAGATTTCGCGCCTCCTGTACTCGGTCAGGCCGAAGGTACGACTTATCACTATACGTTTTTAGTTGCAACCATCACCGACAGAACAGCTGTCCCTCCGGGAAATATCGCCACTGCCAACACCACACAACGATCACGGTGACTAGGTCACCAATTAAAACTTTTCAATGGGAAAAAAGAAATTTGTCTCTTTTTACGATCGCGCGTATTTTTTTCCAAATTATGATGGGTAGGTGTAAAGTATTAAATTTAACAAATTGTTTCGTTTTTTCTTTTTTTCTTCGTTAAAACTTGTTAAAACTTTTTATTTTGTAACACGGCCAAGTTTCAGCCAATAGTATTCTAAGCCGGTGGCGGCTGCGTTTACTCCGGTAGTGGTAACTTCGGTCCTTGAGGTAAGCAGATCTAACGGATCTAAGGATAAAGAAATAAAAATACTCCCTCTGTACGGTAGGTAATATACTTTTTCTTATAGTTTTAAGGAAAATAGACAATAGTATATATATATATACTACAATAAGCTATTGATTTAGAACACGGTCAATCATTTTATAATAAATTTGATTATGTTGTAACACCGGAGCATTTAAGTGTAATTTAATGAAGTTCGCGCTCGCTTGAATGTTACATGTTACAGTGTGTACGTTTAGTTCACCAGTCCATCCGTCAGTTGTTCACGGTTTGTTCTCGTGTAACATCGTTCGCAATGTTTAATATCAATTTACAATTGTGAAAATATAGATTTATAAATATTATACATGTAATTCACACAGAATGCCCCATGAAAATATATTAGTTACAATTTATCCTGGGATAACGAAGATGACCAAATTCTATTTTAGTCACATGGCTCGTGGGCCTAAATAAAATCTAAAATTATTTCACATTTAAATGACACTTTTAGGTTTTGGTAAAATTTTACAGAAGAAAAAAAGGATTTTTTGTTGCCCTACTCTACTTAAATCGTATTTAAAAAAAAAATCATTACCTTCAATATCTCAGGAGATATCCCAATGGGTGTACACATTCTTGGTACAATAATATAAAACATACCATGAGGTAAAGACCTCAAATGTGCACAATGAGAAAATCTCATGTACATAATGTACTCAATACAGTTAAATGAATTTTGTAACATTTGATATTATAGACAAATGCATTGCAAGTATGAATGTTTGTTGTATGCAACAACAAAATAAAAAGATCGAAATTATTAAATATTTTAAACTGTATTATATGACAGTCACGAGATCGAAAAATAAAACAAACAAAAAAATAATAATTATAAATAAATAATAATAATAAAATAGAGTATAAAACACAGAGTAAAGAGTATAAACACAAATACATAAACAATAAAAATATACAGCGGTCGGGCTTTACTGGCGTCTGCATAAACACATTGGTTACTACACTACAATTTTACAAGAGATTCCGAAAAACAGACAAATAAATAAGAACAAACATAGTACTGGTAGAATAGTAATATAGTAGATCTGAAATATTGGCCGGTATAAATGTCAGCATACAATAAATAGTTGGTAACATAAAGTTTAAAATATTTTTGTTTATTATTATTTTTTTCACAGTCAATATTGTAATTATATTTGGTCTTAATTATTATTTTCGTGACATTTAATAATTGCAGGATGAAGATAAGGAGCAAATGAAAGAGATATTAGAAATGAAACGCATACACAATCGATATGTGGAAAGAATGAGGGCCAGAGACCTGAGCAGCAAATTGTCATCATCATGCAGGAAAAATGCCAACAACAACGGAATAATTAATCTAAAAGCAAATAAATAATATTTGTATAATAATAATTTAAGTCAAAAGTATGTACAATATTGAATTATGTGGATACATAAATATATAGACATATATTTACATACATATCTGTATCATATACATATTATAAATATTTATATATAAAATTAATTACTTGCAGTACAGATTTTACGTTAAACATAATAGAAAAAAAGAAAAAGAAAAATGAAAAAAAAACATAAAAACCAACAATATCATTTCTTAATATAATAAAAAAAAAAATTAATTTTATCAAACATACATAAACAGATTATAGATAAAAATTCTAAATGCCTAGAATATCAACAAATAAAAGGAAAATTTCATAATAATTTATGGCTAATTTATTATAAAATTGACTATCCTCAATTATAAATAATTGGTAGTGATTTTCAGTATTCAAATTGAAGAAGTTTTCAAACTGTATATAATTAAATAATTTATAACTTATTATAGCACACAAAAATTGTAATAGGTATTTATTTATTTTTTTTATTTTTAGTATAGGAATAATTAAATTTGTTTAAAAGTTTATAGGCTCCAAAAGAATTGATTTTATCAGTCTTCAATTCCCAAAAATCTTAATATAAATAAAATGATAATGGCGTACATTTACTTAATTTTTTTTTTCCACTCCCATATCTCTTCATTCATATAAAATAATACTTATTGAAATAATTATAATAATAATTAATAATTAATAATTAATAGTAATAATAATTATGTTTATCAATATTATTAAACTAAACATGAAAAAAAAACACAGATGTGTTTTTTTTTTTGTAATTTATATAATTAAATAATTGAATTTTTTTTATATAAATACAATAAATAGGCTAATTTATTTATCATAATTTTTTTTTTCATTTTTTTATAACTTTTTGTTTAGACATAACAAAGCAAGAATACTGGATACAAGTTATAACAAAAATTATTTAATCCGTATTAAGGAGGAAAATAATGTAAAATTTTGCTAATTTTTTCAATAATTTGGCCAATTGAATATGATAATCTCATTATTTACATTTGAAATAAAAAATATTATGTAGACAAAGGAACATATCCACTGTAGTCACATAAAGGAAATCACATAACATTTTAGTCTAATCCACGTCAATTTAGTTACATCAAATAATATATCAAACAAATTACATTAACAGAACATGAAATCAATAGCACCGATTTCTTTTGTATACAAATAAAAATGGGCATTCTTGGTTTTATAAAGATAAAAATAACACAAATACTAAAAAATAATAATAATAAATTTAAAATAAAAAATAGTTGATTAACCTTATTCTATAGTTATTACTTTTTAAATAGTAATCATATTTAAATAACAATAGAAAAAAAAATGTAGAACTACTATTGCTATTACTGCGTATACTTTTATATTGCAAATAGTCGAGTTAAATTTAACAATATATTGCAAAATTATAATCAATAAAAAATATTTTAACAAAAAAGCTTACACATCCACAAAAATAAAAGAAATGTGACTTATGTGAAAACACAATTAATAGTAAAAAAATTTAAACATTGAACATTTTCAAGTGAATATGGTAAACATGAAAGCTCACATTTTTCATAATCTGAAATTAACATATAACATAATTCGCTATTGAACATCTTGAATATAATATTTAATTACAGAGAAGCCCTGAATATTATTGTTCTAGTAGTATTTTTAGTGGCATCAAAATAACTATACATTTTTTTATTTTTTTTTTTCTAATATTCTATTAACAATATTGTACAGTTTATAAATAAAAGATAAACTGTTCTTACTTCCAATTGATTATAACATATATAAAACATATATCAGAAGATTTCATTGGGACCTATATCATAGGAGCTTTGACTTCATACTACATGTCGGTGAGTTACAGATTTCTTGAGAAGATAATAAAAAAAAAACTTTTTAGGACCTCCTTTTCTAATGAAGTCACGATGCTTGTTTGCCAACAATGACACCGGGTCTGGACGGTTGTACAGGACTATTTGATGTTACCACCGTAGTACCTTGAGATGTCTGGGAACCACTGTGGAACTGAAGGAAAGGATTCATTTCCACCTTGAAAAAAAATCATTATCTGTTAATAATTTGCTTAAATATTTGACCATGTAAATATTTATAAATAATTTAAAATTTCATTCAATTTTTAAACAAGTTACCTTAAGCAACTTTTGATTGCTGGTCGCTGTATGTTTGGTTAATGCAAGAGGTGCTTCCTGGTGGTCATCACTAAACAGATTGTCACCTTCTAGATGTCGAATCGCTTCAACAATGGTTTCCAAGTTTTGTCGAGATGTACTCGTTAGGTAAACACGTGCAGATGGCAGTACTTGCTGTTGCTGCTGCTGCGGTGGCACAAGTTCTTCTTCAGGTGCTTTAAGCCGATCATCTACTTCGGGTGTGTCAGTCTCAGTCTTAATCAACACAGTATCTACTTCTGGTTCTCGTTGCACTACCAGGTTTTCAGACTCATTTACTTCAATTATCTCCATACCGGCTTCTTCACCAACTACACACTGAAATTAATGAAAAAATAAAATAAAAAAAATCTAAACAGTGCCTTAAAAATAAAAACCATTAGCTCTAATACCGTATTTGTGTTATGATGGTATTGTATTGTAGTCTGGGTATTCTCTTCTTTTGGTTTTGAATCGACAAAAGTTTCACCTAAACGGGCGGCATAGTCTTTTAATTGTTCTTCTAGCTCGACGCGTAAACTTTGCTCGCGTTCTAAATGTGCTCGTAATTCAGTCACTTCATCGATCATCAGTCCTCCATCTTCTAAACCTTAAAAAGAGAATACATTTTTTTATAATTTTTTAACAAAATATTTAAATATAATACTGAATTATTTTATGTTTTATTTATTTTGTATCATGATTGCAGCATCACTACTACGATTTCCAACAACAAATAGTATAAGAAGAACCAAATAAATTAATAAATAATAAAATAATCGTAAAAATTCTTCGTCCTGATAAATCAACAAACAATGACGAACCGAACGCACATCGTACTAAATCGTTAAACACTATAGCTAATGACCCCATAATGAGTCGCTAAAGTCGTAAGGGCAAACACTAGTTGCCTCCCCAAGTCAAAAATATCTATAATTTTTATACGAATTGCCTCCAGACTATATACGAGTTGTCTCCTGCCGTACCCTAAAATTTATCTTAAACGAGAAGGGTCTAGTACTAGTTGCCTCCCAATAGTCAGATAATAAATATAAGTGTGGTTCCAAACATTTTCAAACATCATGTATCAAAATAAGTTTGTAATTTCAAAGTCATAATCTATGACTTTTGTTATATTTGATATTTACAGAGCCGTAACTAGGGTAAGGTGAGCGAGACACTTGCTTTGGACGCCTGAAGCTAGGAAGCGCAAAAATATTTAACAATTAACTCATTTTAACAAATTATATTTATTGTTTTGCTAGAAACCTAATTAAAATTTTTCAGATTTTTCCGAATCGTATTATACATATTAAAAGCTGTGAGTGTGACAACCCTACAACTTTGATTCAGTTCTGCCTCAGGATAACAAATGGCTCGGTACGGCTATGGATATTTGATACAATTATATTATCTATAAAACTAATCATTAAAATAATATACTATTTTGAGTAATGATAATATATAATGCAAACCAGACCTGAGCCAGACTACAGTAAATAATATACGTGATCGAGTAACGCTTAGTTGATTTCCAACACTTGTTATCGTTATACGATATTATTTTTAAAAATATTTTTTTACAAACGTTTTTAGAACAAATCAATGTGAAGTGCGAAACATATTTAGTGAATAGGCAAAATATTTTTAAAATATTTAAAGATTTTAAATTTAGTTTTCAAAAAAAGTTAGCCTTCAACAAAGAACGGCGGATCTGTACGCCAAAAATAAGTAAGGCTTTTTTAAAAGTTAATGAAATTACAAAGTCATATTTTATGAAAGTAAGTTGAACCCTAATAATCATGTAGCAAATACATTATCTGAACAAATATTTAATAGGCAAGAAATTAGTTACTCTTTAAAAATAAAAGCAGTCACTAAAACATTATTATGTGAAAGGCCTTCGAAGTTATTACATGCAGAATTAAGACACCATAAAATAGATATTATTACAACTACCAATTGTACATTAAAAAAAATGTACATCAAGCTCGTAGCTCAATTTTTCCGAACTTACCTAAAACGAGAAATGAGGTTCATAATTTTTTAGACGAGATTATTATTATTTACGAAAATGAAAAATTTTTTTTACGCAACGATATAGAATGCGAAATTGTTATATTTTCTACTAAAACTGTGTCGATTTCAACTAAGGCACGCTTAGTGGCATAAAATGCAGTCAATTGGATTAGCTTCGCAATAATCTAATGACGATTCGATTAAATAACATAACGTGCATATTTAGCCTATCATTTTTTAACTCAGCGGAAGTCAGAAATATGTTTACAATGGAACTAGCAGGCATACAGCCTTTAGATCACTGGTTCCCAAACTGGAAAGCGCGCCTCCTTCGGGAGGCGTGTACACATTGCTGGGGAGGCGCAAGCAATTATTACGATGTACAATTTTATTGATTAATTCCGAATATTGTAGTTTATTTAAAAAAAAAAACACCAAAAAAGATGATCGATTTTTTCAATTGGAGAGGGGGTGCGAGTTTTTTGAAAGTCTACGAAGAAGGCGTAGAACAGAAGAAATTAGGAACCACTGCTTTAGATGATAAAATAACAGATAAAATTTCAGTTTATTTAGTAGATACATAGATATCAGAGGATTCAATTTTTCCACCTCATATATGGACACAAAAAAATTCCAGTATTCAACGCACAACCAATGTATGCAAATCCTTCTAAAGCAAATTTAATAGCTATTTTGAGTCTCCACATCCTAATATATACAAATTTATCGAAGTTTTATAACTAATTCAGACTGAGACTATAATTTTAATACAAAGTTCTAATAATCCTAAGCTACATAGACGATTAGAAATTAGAAACAAAATAATTTTCATTGATATCCAAATAAAAAAGCTGAAAGAAAAAAAATATTAAATTTTAAGTACCTACAAATATTGGCTAAAAAATACAAGCCTAAGCAATGTTATAAATAAAAATAATTTTTATAAAAAATATTATTATAACATTAAAATAATATTATTATTTGTAATTTCCTATTGTTTTTATATATGTACCTATATAATATATACACCAAGTCTGATATTTTCAATTATTTATTTATTTATTTAAAAGTAACAATGAATAAACATTATTTTTGTGGGACTGTTTTGTGAAGTTTATGAACCACTACTTAATTCTATAATACGGGAGACAACTATTGTGAAAATTCTTGGGAGACAACTCATATATAAATATAAACTACCTGGTCATCGGAGGCAACTAGTGTAAATTATCCTTTTTATTGACGATAAGAAGACGAGAGGCAATTCGTATATTTTGGGAGGCAACTAGTATGTGCGCAGAATGAAAGGTATATTTCAAATATTAAAATACCAATAACGTAAGACATCTAAAAAGGTGTTAAGTCATAGGTAGGTTAACAGATATTTATTTTATTGGCTCACAATAGAAAGGAAATAGGTAAATATCGGTGAAAAAATCAAATCAACTTAACTCCTATATTTAGTAACATTAAATTATTTTGGTATTAAAATATACATTTATTTCTTGTCTTCTTTTAAAAAAAAAAAGTATTTATTCACAATTCAAAATTACATTTTAAAGATAAAAAAATGAATGTCATACCTTATTGAACGAATATTATGGTCTCTATAGTATAATAACTACAAAAAATGACAACTAACATAATTTAGTTGGAAGGAACTTTAAAATTTTATCTGATCATTTCGTAGGCAATTATTTAAATTCAACACATACACTTCCAGTTCCCGTTATAATAAGTCATAAATCAAAATATAATCATATTATATAAACACAATGATAAGTAAAACACGCGTATATAATAAAATAAAATTCAAAAAATAAATGCAAACGTATTCACAATGCATGTTGGCTATATAACTGGGGCTGTATATTTAATGCGCTTACCACACTTTAAATAATGCATTTATGATACCAAATGTACACTTGGTACACAAAAAAAAAATAGTTTATAATTGTAGAAATAAATAAATATAATAATACTAACAAATCAAATATATCATTATGTAGGTTAGATCTAGTAAAAAAATTACATTTCATTAAATACAAATTATTTGTAAATATTTGAAAATATGTAAAACAATTTATTTCTCAGTTTTTCCCGTATTATTACAGTATTATTATTAAGTGGTTAGAATAACACACAGCTTGGTGAAATTGAACCGAGTGCATAGCAATGTAAAAAACAGATCTCGCTTGGCTCTCGGTTCGAACATAAAAAAAAATATTGATGAAATCAAAATTTTAATCTAAAAAGATTTTTTATTTTTCCTCGTCCAAAATAATTAATAAGTTTGTACAATTGTATTTTTATTTTTTTCAATTGAAATACAAATTAAAAAAAAGCATAAAATAAAAAATATCAATAATACAATTTTAATTTCTTAAATTTTAACTAAAATACACAATCCAGATTTTATACTAAAAAAACGGGTAAAAAAATTAATTTTACACGAAGCAAAAAATATTGAAGAAATATTAAATCAAAAGATACAAATTAATATAATTTTTATTAATCAAAAAATAATTTCCGATTTAAATACAAACACTCGAATATACTTAAATGATCGCAAATCTCAGTGTCACAGGGGGTGCTCGAATTAAAACGTAAAATAATAATTAGTAATAATTTTAAAATAAAAAAATTACCAATTTTAATCGTGGCATCAACATATTAATACAAAAAAAAAAAAAAGAAACATTGGTTTGCAGAAATTTTCGAACGGAAACGTATAGTTAGTATAGTTAGTGAAAACAAAAATATTGTTATTATTATTAAAACTTAAAAGAGTTGTATAGTGATTGCATAAGCATCCATAAACAAACATTTTAATGTGTATTTATGAAAAACAAATCTATCGAAAAAAAGAATATATAGGACGTCGCACAGGCAATTTTTAGTATCAAAAAAATGTTCACGTAAATTGTGAATTACTTGTTCCCGAATGGTTTTAGAGCTAAGAGACCTATTATCAAAATTAAATAAAACAATATTTTGGAGAGCATCTCATCGGGGTTTTCAAAAATATTAAATTTAAAAAAAGATACAGCCATTTAAAAAAAAAGAAAATAATCGTATTTTACAAATGCTATATCAAACAGACTAATTCAAATAATGAAAATACCCAATGATATGCCCTCGAAAATATATAAAAAATTTAAATTTTAATTTTAATATTAGGTATTTTTACTCTAAAATCTAGAGTGATTTATTTACAATCTAAGAATGTATGTTTTATGCCATAACAGTCGATTTTTTTTCCCGTCAAATGTTGCGCCTAGCAATACTGTCAAATACATCGTCGTTGTCGGCGGTAGTAACCCTCCTCACTCAACAATGTAACCAGTTCGAATTCTCTAACAACGATAACGATAAAAATAGAACTGCCGTGACGATACGACGTCGGTACTCAGTAACCCGCATTCATTCAAATTAATTTAATCTACTACTATAAAATAATAGTATATCATTGATAAATCGATGACAAAATAAGAATAAGATACGAAATTACACAAAAGTTCCCCTCGACCTTCGTTGTTTTGCAGTGGCTTAAGATCAATTCTTGAAATTGTACCTGCGCTAAAAGAGTTATTCGAAAATTTTTAATTCGTAAATAGTACATCATCTATAGATATTATTAATTCTACTCCTTCGATGAAAATAACTGAGGAATAATCAGTAATTTTCAATACACAATAAATGCGTATCGAGAAAAACAAATTACTTGCTCCTGGTTATTGAAGAATTTCTAGTTCCGTCTCTATACGTGTATACTTATATTCACGACAGTTTGTGTCATTTTGGAAAATTATAATTTTTTTTACCAATTACCACACATTTATTTGTAAGATATACAACAGCAAATGACAATTTTTAAAACAAATATTTAAATAAAATTATTACTTTGATATATCTAATAATAATGAATTAATTTTGTTTGTATTTATTTAAACATAAACCTACTCAGTCTCAAAAATGTAGCGTAGAAATCAACCCATATTTAGGTAATATACATTACCTATAGGTACTAATAGAAAACCTAAATGTACCAATATTAATATTTCTATATTATTAGTATACACATGTTAAATAAATAGTTACAAATATAAATAACAGTCATCCCTCAAAATTATGCAAGCACGCACCAGTACACTGATAACGAAATCAGCTTTATTCCATATTTTGTAAAATGGGTAGCTTGAACGCGTATTATTGTATTATTATTATGAAATTCGCTCACTACCACTGTTCATGAAATAATAATCCACGCTTCCACGATAAGAACTTGATAGGTCAAAAAACAGTGGGCGTAACTTGATCTACGGTCAGACTAGACCCGGCATCGGCCAAAATAACGTTCGGCCGAATACGGACGAAAAAAATAAAAGTATAAAATTCAATTGTACCCGGCCACATAATATCCAAAAAATTCGGTCGTTTACGGCCGATGTCGGATGAAAAAAAAAAAATATATTTTGATTTTTCGTCCGTATTCGGCTGATGCCGGGTCTAGTCTAACCGTAGACTTACACGGTGGAGACTGTATTCATTACAAACGAAAGTGTTATCTGTACACATGTGGCGATAAAGGGTGATAACGGATAAAAATTGGTAATGATCAATTAAATGGACACATAAGGTACAGGTGGTGTAAAGTTGATGATAATGATAAAGATGATGATGATAATGATGATAATGATTTAGGGGATTGAGGGAGATTCGACGGTATAAATGTACCTGATGCGGTGCCAATCACTTGAATATTGTCGGGGGATAATGCGCCGTTGCGATGATCGTCAACGTTCGTATTAAAAATCACCACTTCTATAAAGAAAAACAAATAGAATTTTATATTTGAAGCTTAGCCGTCCATGTCCGTGTATACACGTGAATTTCATTTTACATCTGCCACGGCGAATAAATGAACGAATAGCTAACGACAATGACAATGAATGATAAAAAAAAACAATTGGTTAAAACCATAAACGTAAAAACATCTTACAGGTCTCTATTTACTATTATAAAAAATAATAAAAACACCTGGCTCACCGTTAAAGCGTGTGTCTCTCTCTCTCTCTCTCTTTCTCTCTGTCTAATCTTAGACACAATATCTTACAGAAACAAAAAAAACTCAATATAATAATATTAATACGCAGTATACACAATAAAGAAGCGAAACCAACCCATGCGAAGTATCCAAAGCACACGAGGTGCATTTACAAAAGGGATAATGTGCGTTTTTCCCGGATAATATACATATATGTGTATACATCGAAATTGTAATGCATGGCGTACGTGCATACGTTGTATACACGTACACGCAACAATTCGAACGATGCTCGACAGAGAAAAAAAGAAAAAACCGCCGGCAGGTGCTGCCACCTTGCCCGCTCGTCGACATCATCCAGCAACCACCACCATTGTATCACCCTCCCCCTCCATTACCATGAAGGTTCGTACAACAGCCACCTCCTGTGCACACCACCACTAAAACACAGCACCAGCAACGGGTGTAATGTGTACTCACCAGCTGAGTCTTCGATTTTGCGTTTCTTGTGCACGTTGTTGGCCGTGCTCAACAGTTCACCCTCTTGCTTGCTCACCAGCCGTTTCAACTGGCAGTTCTGCGACAGAAGTCTCGTTTTCTCTTGCTCCAACTGGTATATGTAGTCAGCCGTGTGCTGTAAGATCGCGGCCTGCAAAAACACACAAAATAAGAAATTAATGAATACGATATCAGAATAATATTTAAAAAAAAATACCCATCCGGTAGAACTAGTAATCAGAGACGTATTAAGGTAAGGGCCATGGGTCCTTATGCCTAAAGGGCATGTACCAGTTGCCCCCAAAATTACCTTTTTTTATACCAATTCCCCCAAATTACCTAGAGAAAAATGTACCAGTGCCCTCACATGTTAATATATACACGATTACAATATATAACTCGTAAAATAGGGGAAGTAAATATAAAAATCATTAATAAAATATAAAATTATTTATAAAAATAAAGTATGAGTAAAATAGTACAATGTTGCGTGCCAACCGTTTGATCGTATTTCAGTTACTCGCTCAGTCTATTCAATGCTTGGGTGTAGGTTTAGTGTTATTCCTACTGCACTGTATGATATTCACGGACAACGATGGTAACTGGACATAGAACATTCTTGTATATAAGATCAAGGAAATGAACCAAAAATCAACTTCCCCTAGTACTCAGGACCCAACTCGGATCTCCGATTTAATGTTATATCATGTACATTTGATTGAACTTCTTCTCGTATTAATTTTAATGGTCGTTTAGAAACTTCATCCACAGCTTTCTGTTATAAATTATTAAAAATGGTTACTTTTGTTAAATTTTTACGTGGCGAATGTTTGTATTTGATAACCGATTTTAAAAGCACCATTTCGTCTTCACTTAAAGACAGCTTTGACGCACACGACATTAATGTACATCACCATTTTACACTAGCTTGTGTAATGCAATCTTTATAAAAAGTATAATTATTGAAAATTAACTAAATATTGCCCTTTTTACTATACACTCGCGTAATATTCTCCATTATGTTAACAACGTCAGTGCTTTCCGTTTTCTTGTACTAAAATGTACTTATCAAAAACATAGGTATACATCGTATCATATACCTAATAATTTTTAACAACCATAAAATTACATATAAAGATATAATAAATGATAATAATTATCCACTCGGACGCATCTAAAATTACGCGTTTTGGTAAAAACTTGTTTTGCACCAAGTAGACTATTATTATTTATTAGTTATTACAAAATACAATATTATATATTATAATTCCAATTTCCAAGCATATTTATTTTTATAAATAATTTTATATTTTATTTATGATTTGTATATTTACCTCCCTTATTTTATGAGCTATATATTGTAATATATTGTAATATTGTGTATATATTAACATGTGAGGGCAACTGGTACATTCGATTGAGGGCAACTGGTACATTCGATTGAGAGCAACTGGTACATTTGGTTGAGGGCAACTGGTATATTTTTAAAATCTCGATAACAGGTGTAGGGGGCAACTGGTCAACACCCAGCGGAATTGGTGTCGAGACTTAATAAATCTATAAATTCTAAAAATTATATTAAGTGTATGGTAAATACTAAGATTAAATTTAAAGCCACTAGGTGTCTCCAATATGAGATTTCCTATAATGTCACTATCATTCCCAGTTCTTTTACCCGCCCTAAGTATTGCTCATTGTACACATACGCATAGATTGTAATAATTTCAAAATAAAGTCACATATTTTTTATTTAAAAAAAAAAGAAACCATATTGGCTATCCACATATCTTCAATAAATATTTTCAGCCAATGAGTAGTTTTTTTCTATTAAAAAATATGTATTTCTACACGCAAATAAATGACACGAGAAAAAACTTTTTCCTCGGGAAAATCAACGTATATCTGGGTGATAAAGTTAATTAATAAACAAATAATTACAACTTTTGGATTAACTTCCTGAACTTACATAAATATATTAAATATATATTTATATTATATAATTATAATTACATTACAAAATCCAAGTTGTTACATTATCAGAAAATATTCACACAATCATTGAAAACTAGGCTGTATTTCCAAAAAAAAATTATCAACTTTTTTTAAAAATATGTAAGCCAGTGATTATAAAAAGCAGCCTACATAATGAAAATTCTTCAAAATAATTATCAGGATTTTTATAAAGTATAATTAACATTAGTTGAACGTCAATTTGAACATCAATGGATTCATCGATTTGAATCGAAAATTTTTTTGCTGAAATAATTTGATGCATTAGCTATCTTAAAATATTTTCAGATATAGGATCTAACCTTCGTTTAACAGTGTTATCCAAAAAACAGAATTAATTCTACCTTATTAGTTACATTTTTTTCACAGACATTCATAGTGGACAAGATGAGAGAAAATAGATTGAGATGGTTTGGGCATGTGATGAGACGATTGAGAATGATATAAGGACCGGTGTTGTATACCTAGGGAATGTAGAAAATCGAGACGAATGGAGGTTTAGAACAAGAGTAGACCCCAAATAACTGGGTGAATAAAAATCTTTTTTTGTAACTTAATTATAATTTATATTGTACAGAAATTAGTGAAAAAAGTCATAATAATAATGAAATTTTTTTTTTTAGGGGCAAAATAAATTTTGCCCTTATCCTGAAATTTCTAAATACACCACTGCTTGTAATATGTGTATTAGAAAAATATTATCTACTAGAGTGATAAAAGGGGGGACATTTTTCAAAGTCGTATACTATAAGATTTACGACGATAACACCTATAATACCGCACCTTTGTAGTTTTTTCTCTAATGCAATTACATCACACATCATGTTCGTGATTTACCTATGATTAATATACAGAAGAAAGGGTGTTTTTATTTTTCTTATCAATGTACCATATTTCATTATCTTACGTAAAGCGTAAAAACCATACTCGTTTGCACAACATTAAATTATATTAGACCATAAATAATAAAATGTATAAGAATACTAGAATAATGTACACTGTGTCACCTTTTATTTAATAACTTTTACTCGTAAATCAATCAAACGTAGGTTTGAATGATACTACACGCTACATATTACTATTGTGAAAGCTGCTTATTCTTAGTAAAAACGTATTTTGTCTTATACCAACGAACTTGAAAAAAGTCCTAATGATATATACTTATATTACGTATGAAAAAATAATGATATAATATAAAATATAAACCAACACTGCAACGTGATAATTATTTTTAATACATAGTACTTCATAACATAAGCCACATATGTAACAATATTTAAGTATTGATAAAAAGTAAAATATGACATGTATAGCTATAAGCACACATATAGTTAACACTTAAAAATTCAATGTTGTCAAGAGCAATATTTTTTTCCCCGAGTTCGTGTTTAGCTATTTCAATCATGAATGGTGATTCTTAAACGTAGTAAGCTTAAAATGCATTATAAAGTCAAGAGATTTTTAAACAAGAGCATGTTATTATTACATTTTCCGGTTAATAGATTTATTAAAAGAACAAAATAGTTGAAGGGTACTTTTCAATGAGGGGTTCATAAAACATAAAAGACCGCACCCTATATTATATACTAACGAATATAGCACATAAAACATTTTTCAAACAAAAATAATTTTGACATACCTATTAATAATAAATAGTATTAAAAATATATTCCACTTTCTAAAATATAAAAATTAATGATGCTTCAATATTAATACGATCTTATATCAGTTATTAAAAAAAAATACTTCTACAGAAAGAAACTTATATTTAAAAACAATGCTACTTGGATAAATTTAATTTAAAAAACCCATAAGTATATTTATTTATTTTATTTAGTTTTTCTAATTATAATACTAAAATACATATAATCGAATGTTCATTCAAATTATTAATTTATAATCGTAAACAAACAACCATAGTTGGATAGTAAATAACCTACTGGATACTCAAATATTACTTATCACTAAATGTTGATAGAGTTCATTCATAGTTTAAAATATGTAAATAACAATTAAGTCTTGACCCTTCTGAACCAGATATTCATAAATAGCAACAATAATTTTTCAATTATATTTTCTCACTATTATGCACAAAACTTTATAAATATGCCACACAGTCAATCATTAATGAATAAATTACCTAATGATGTTGTGCGAGTAATCTCTTAAAAAATATCACAGACTATTTAATCATCAGTATTATTTTTATAAGTTTATTAACTCAAGTAATTACTAATTAACTCGACCGTGAGATAATTAACATCACATTTTTAAAAATAGTTACAAAACACTGAGCAGTTATTAAATTACATTAAACTGATATACTATTATACAATTTATACAACAGGTATAACGAATTTTTTAATTTACACAGTCCAAATAATTTAAATGCAACGTTAAGTTGTTTTTATATAATTCAAGAGTACGAATATACCTTTTTGAAAGTAACTCGTTAAGAACTTAAATTTAACTATTTGAACGCGAAGAATTTTTCTTATTGAAAATTCGGGAGGAACATTACCCTTCAATTTTCAATGAAAAAAAATATAATTACAACGAAATTAAATAATATTATTAAATTCATCGCCAAATCCTTAATTATATTAAGTGGAAAAAAAAACGAACACGCTTGAACTAAAACCATTAAATCACATAACCTGTAAATCACTATATTAGTCCTACTCATCGGAGTATCTATTCCCTACATTATATCAAAATATATCTTTTGAATACATAATACAGTAAAACTTCCTTTAACGGTCACCTCTATTGGACGGTCAATTTTTTTGGTCCCGTCGAGTGTTATGGGAAAAATACATTAACACCTCTAATTAAAAGTCAAAATTTAAAAATATGTCAAATGAAAGATGGAAAAATGTTAAAAAATGTTTTAAATTCTTTTTGACAGTTCATCTTAACAAGCATTTATGATATCGATAATGTGAAGAACAATTGTCTGTGACTGTATATTTTATCATGTTCCATTAATGTTCAGTGTATAAAATGTTTGGAATGGCGTGTAGTTTCAATGGCATTAACACGAAAACATCTACGTTTAACGGAAAAAATAAAATTGTCCGATTTTTACCAAATTGTATATTTAAATATTAATTAATTAAGGTGAAATAGATGATCATATAAAAAAACCACAGACATTTATTTTGAAGGAAATTATTCAAATAATAAACTTAATTTAAAGCAAACTAATGTAACACAATTTTTTTTTTAATTTTAAACTGTATTCATGTTGTATCATAAATCATAAATATATTTTTTAAAAGCCATATTGATATGCGTTATTTATTTGGTATTTTATTTTTAAAATTTGCATACACTCTTTATATTGGTCACCAGGAAGGTATTGAATTTCTGTTACCAGTCACAGCTATAAGAAAAGTACCTCTAAATTGCGGTTATTATTTCCGGTCCCTTCGGTTACTATTATATGGAAGTTCTACTATATACAAATTATTATTTCACGCAAAATATGAAATTTCGATGAATTTATCGAAAATCATAAGACTAATATAAAATTCAACAATCTTTTTTTTGAAACATATTTTTGTTACTTAAAATTATTTCTGAAATATAAATTTTACCCTGAAAAAAAAACGTCAAAAATCCACCAATAATCATTATTAGTATATATCATCAGTCATCACCAAAGATTGAAAAAGATTTACTACACAGTATATTTCTTAAACTGCAATAATCGATCATATAACAGCAACTCCCCTTCCTGTTATAAATGTGCCCACGTTAAGGCGATATAGTTAAAACTATTTTATTACTTTATTTGAAGAACTTGGAAAAAAGAGTTTTTAAATTAAATAACGAATAAAATAACATGACATAATTTTCATATGATTATGTGTTACGTCGTAAAGGTCATGATGTCGGAATAGAAGGCCGTTAGGTAGCGGCTCATCACGCGCACACATCCGACGACCGACAACGACGAAGTTGATAACTATTGCCGATAGATGTGGGTCGTAATCAAAGACGTCCATCAAACTAGTCCAGAGGGACGAATTTCACATAATATAATGCAGGATATACGTTGAATTTCAATTAAAAACTATGGTTTTAGCCACAAGTTAATTATAATTATATAATAATATTTTGATGAAAATTATGTATTTTAACAGCCCACGTGAGAATTCAATTAATATTAAGTCTGATAGAGGACATTGTCTTTTTTATATTTTCTACTCTCCTGCCAATAGACACCCAAATTCATGATGTGCAAAGCTATATATATAATCTATAAAAATTGTAGATTAAATAAATTTCTCTATTGATCCCAGGAATGGATGTTAGAGCCCGGGATAGTGACGGAAGTGGCTGTAAAAATAACGACGACGAGTGGTTGGTAGAAAACAAAATACGAACAGCTGCGGCAATTCGAGTTGCCAACGAAAACAACAACACGTCAGCCCAAGACTTAAAAAGCGGTAAAAAAAACGAGGAGGCGGACCACATGGTTTCTCCACCTCTTGCTCTCAGTTTTTCCCTCTCGTCGAAGGATAATATTATACAAAGGTGTACGTACGTACACCTATGTATAATATTATAGTAGATTATTTTTTTTCCTACCACGCAAATGTAACAACACGTTCTATTTTTACGTAACGCACAACGGATAACAACAAACCATTAAGTATAATATTATTATTATTATTATTATTATTATTATTAGCAATACGAAATAGTTATACACAGTTTCATAATAAACTCGTTTATATACACAACGACGTCAAGATCTTAGCCGTGACGACGACGACGGGGCCAGCGAGGCTAACCGAACGTAAGTCTTGGATTTGGTAGCGGTAATTTGATAATACGCTCGACAAAGTGATTTGGAATTACTCCTTGTTCAACGCGTACCAATCTACCCACAGTGCCCGCGTTTTTTATTTATAACTTCACCAGACCTAACAGGAACATTTTTTAATTCGAAAATGAATATTTTTGAAGAACTTTGAACGAAATATGATAAAATTTCAAAAAGTCGATGTAGTACGCACTTCGAGGCGAATTCGAAGTTGTCACAAAAATATCTTATCACTAAATCGATCATCGACTGTATAATATTCCACGTTTAAGCATATGACCAACGGCAAATCACGACTTATAACTAGGGCTGGAAATTAAATATAAAACCCTAAAAGTGCCTTTGAGAAAATTGCTTTTATTTTTTAAAAATTCTACATAATATACCAGTCAATTGTTTATTGATAAATAAATGCGATATAAATTATATTTTATAAAATTGGTTAAAAAAAGTTTGATTAGGTTTAATTTTGATATTATTTTATAATAATCACATAATAAACATTGTACTTGAATAAAAATTACGTAAGCATATGAAAATCAAAATATCGAAATAAATTACAAACTCGAATTGAGAATCCAAAAACTCAAAAAACACTATGAAAACCTCGCATGAACTAAAAAAGGAAAAAAACCGAGTTAAAAACAAAATGTCAAAACATTTTAAATGAACTTTAGTATCCACAAGAGGAGCAAACGGAACGAATTCGAAACAATACGAACAATAAATAATAAATAATCCGATGCAAAGTGCATCGGAATCCCAGACCTAGCAATGCACACGCGGATCGTTTTCTCTGTTCGCATCGCGAGCCTGGTCCGCCACTCGAGCATTCGGCAGGTCCGGCCATCGTCTACTCCGCGGCTCGAAGAATACAAGGCCAACCGGTACGCGACGGCGGCCGCGTCGTCCAGGTGAAAGAACTACTGACCTTGAATGCGCGCGTACACAAAGACCACCCAATGCCGTCGCCGTCCGTTCTCCAGAACCGAATAAACGAGGAGAGACGCCACCGTTCGGATTCTAAAAATAATCGTGGCCTATTGGGGGAGAGGGTGGGGTAGGGGAAGAGAAGAACAAAACAAAAACGTACAACTACATAAACCGTAATAAGATAACCAGGGTAACGTCATCGTTGTTGTTATTATTGATATTGCCGCCGACGACGAGGAAGGAGTGGTGAGCGATTCAGAGCTAACCGGAAAGACAGAAAGACGAGTGTCCAGCGATTGTTTTACATTGGAAGGTATCACCCCCTCCCCACGTGTAACTACATCTATATATTGCACAGATTATAATGTTTATCTATGTTACCGATTTACAATACATTGACTATATAACTTTTAAAAATATTATCAAAAAAGCAAACCAAGGATTTCCGTACATTCACTGTAACGATCGTCAACATTATAATGATAACTTCTCTTAGAAAGTGTCCCACTAGCTCTCCAATATAATATATTATATATTATATATATATATATATATTTATCAATATAATATATCATAATTTGTACCTGCATAATATTATTATGCAGGTACAAATTATGTGTGCTGATTTTTTTTTCTCGATATAAAAATAAAAATTTAGTAACAGCAGTATTCATTACTAAAAACTCGGATAGTTTCCTTCCCAGGAAAAAAATCTGAATCAAACACAGGAGGAGAGCGTCCCTTCTGCTGCGAAGTGAATCCGGTTACTACTACGCCTGCACTGACAAACAAATCGATAAAACAGGATATTGTACTACTACTGCTGTTGTTATTGTTGTTGTTGAAATTATTTGAGACAACCGCCTACGACCGATATGGGCCAATACGCTAGGTCATATGAGTCTCCCATAGGGGAAGGAACAACGACGTAGTTACACGCCGGTACGAAAAGCGTTTTGACGCGTATCCTAGCGCGTGCACACACACACACGCGCGCGCGCGTACCTCATTAGTAACCCGTCTAAAATGTATACACCGTACGTTATTACAATATTATGTACTGCGTATAATGCACGACCAACATCGATTTTCTTCAATTCAACGCCGTGTGGGGTCGCCGCCGTCACGAGAAATAAAAGATTTCACTGACAATAGTACAGTGATACAGTGTTCGGCTCAACCTCGAAGCACACTCCCCCCTGTCTTTCCTTTTACCACAGCCCACCCATACGCGCCATTAACAACACAAATCCTACCTAGTTGGGTTCTCTAGAACAGACGACATTTTCGCAAGCGTGTAATACAATACCGTACAGCACGTGACGCGAAAAATACATTATACGTATTTTGTTCGAGCGCGTCAGTAATTGCGTTTATTTTCACACACACAAAACACACATTACCAATATATTAAAAACGTTATGATATACATTGCAATCTCGGATTGAATCACAGGTCACAACACAGGGTATGCTCAACTAAAAAAATATAGTACGATAAAATAATATACTATTTGAATGGAATCTGCGATGGAATTTACTACAAATAAAATGCCAGTGTTTAGCGGGGTAAAAACAACACGTAATTATTAATATTTGTTATTTGTTATTGTTGTCTCGTCCGAAACCCTAACGATGAACACATGAGGTAACCATGTGTGATGCACGCTATTGTGTCAACTAGCTTACCCTTCTCCGCCCGCGACGAATGTTCACGGTTTACTTCAACCATTTATATAACATGCCCTTGATAACGTCCGCCGCCTATATCAAAACACGCGCAAGTCTACACAACACCGAAACACCATACACATAAATTTGTTTTACAGGTATTCAACCGAATCGTTACTCAAAAATTTCAACCGTTATGGCAATTGACGGTTTGAAAACCACGGCGAGCCGATAGAAAATAATAAAACGATCAGAGTGTAACTTGCAAGCGCAAAATCGTCCGTTAGAATAAAAAATATATTTGGAGGCGAATCGACATTAATGAGCACGTATAGTGGGTATGGCAGTTAGATATTATAAATAAAACTTAATACCATCATGGAGGTTTTCCGAAGGGTTTAAATAAATAAAGAGGAAAATTCTACGTAGGTTTTCTTAAATAGTTAGATCAGAACAACTTCGAAACATAGTAGTGTCTATTTACATTCATACAATTGTTTTAAACAAAGTTTCAGCTACAACATTGTAGGCGTAATTATACAAACGTGTGCTACCAAAAATGCTCACTTGTAATGAAACGGTCTCTAATATTATTTACCCGTGAAGACTTTTCTTTTATTTCTTCAAAATACGATCAATAAGTGTATGACCTGGAAATGTTTTGCTATTGATCGTCTTCCAGGAATCGAAATATTTTTCCCCTCCATTAGTCTCTTTCAAATAAATTAAACTGTGATTAGGAACAGGCGAATATTATCCCTTGGCATAAATAACGACGATGCACTTAACGAAAACAATGATCGACCAATATCACGGTAAACTCTATAGTTTATACCGTAATGTGTAATAATTCAGGTACATGTGGTAAAGAAATGTACTACTAGGATTAATGCTATATGATACTAAAGTACTATAATATTATTGAACACTAACCATCATCCATCAATTGTACGATTTTTATATAACCTACATATCAAATATATAACAACGAAAACATAAAAAATGCAGATTTGTAAACGTATTACTAGTTTGTAATTGGATTAACCGCACAATGATTATGATAAAAGAAAAACAAGTAAATTGTGATAAAATATCGAGCTGTCGTGAATGTACATAAGATATGATTGTACTTGTTTCGATCAGTCGAGTTTTTGCGGTCAGCGTTTTGTTTACATAATAACATTTTATATCAATCCTAGGAAATTATTAGCACGTACTACGCTAATTATTATAAAGTACATATACCACAGACCACTACTGAATAATAATGCGAACAAAACATATGATTTTTCGTGAATTAAGTAATAGGTAAACAACTAAAAACATAATATTTAAATACAACATGATGAAAATGAAGAGCATTCTATGTATTATTAAGTATAATATTTAACAAATTAAAGTACTGAAAGTGCTTTAATTTTATAAATAAAAACTATATCAGCAAGAATGTAAAAAAATTGAGTTGATGAAAAAAAAAATCAAGAAACAAATAAAATCAGTTTAGTTGTTGGATTGTTAAAAATAAATAAAAAAAAGTAAGGATTGTGAAAAAATCAATTACACTTTTTACATATGATTATTTTACTTAGTAATTTTGAAAGCTTATTTCTCATATTTTTTCACTTATTACCTAATCATCAACAATACAATTATAATCGATTTAATGATTAGTTGACAAAATATTAGTGTAGATAATCGAAAAATAAACAGTTTAGACATTCATAGACATACATACAACCTTGTACTAAAAAAAAAGAAACTATTTCTGATTTAAAAAGCCGTGATATTCCGAACTAAGTGTTCCTAATGATTTACACTAAAAGCATTCATATAATGAAAATAAAAAAAATTATATTTTTCAGAGGTGAAAATCATTAGCTAACAACAAAAGCGCTATCCATAAAAAATGACTAAGAAACCCATGATCAAGAGTTTATAAATAACAACACGCTAACACGGATATATTGTTTACATACGATTGGGTTAAATACTTTTTAACCAAGAAAGTCACACGTTTTCTTTTAACACATATTATAGATACAATATACGATTGAATCGATTATACCGGAAAAAAAATTGCAAGACATATGTATTAAAATTATATCTAAATTAGTTTACAAACTATATAGAAAAATCGTTTACCGCGAAACCATATTCACCTAAGTAGAAACGAGGTTTCAAAATAAATATATTACAACGGTGCGCGGTTGATACGTACACGTGGAGGGCGGCAGCAGGCAGTAGGAAAGAAGACCCCTTTAATTTAATTTTACTTTTTTTCAATTTTCATTTATCCCGAGAATCCGGGGGAAACTCACGTTACGAATATTAATCATCAATCAAGTAACGACGGCAAAATATGTTTGGCGCACGTGACTTGATCGATCATTCGTCGACGTCGACGTCAGCGATAGCGGTAGAGAGGCGTCGTAATTAATGAATACCGAAAATGGCTTTTTTTCTTTCTATTTTTTAATTTAATTTTATTTATTTATTATTATTATTTTTTTTTTTTTTTTTGCAACCCTCCTTCGAAAGACCGGACCACGCCCTTAAAAACAACGCCGTAGAGATAGGAACGGGTGGTGAAGCAGCCGTCGCCGGAGCGAGACGACGGCGGCGCAGACGGATCAATAAAAACCCCCTAGCCCGTCTCGTCGACGGCGTGTTACTACAACACACGACGTACACGCCACGCGGCTTTACGCACGTCATCCGAGTGAGCCGCCGCCGCCGCCGCACTACGAGCGCGATTGTTCTCTATGCGTACTCGCACGGACCCGCGCCCTTAGCGCGCAACGCCGTACTACACACACGCGTAGAACAGCACCGAGTACACGGAAATGTTCTACGTCAATGTTCCTCTTCTACTCCGAATACTCCTCACGACGCATGTGTTCCTGTACCGGCATCCTCACTACCCTTCCCATCATGTATACTACAACTACTACTAATATTATTATTTTACGATTCTGATGCGTGCATTGCGTACAATACACAGAGCGATAATACGATAATAATAATAATGTGTGTGTGCGTAAATGCGGCGACGGTGCCACGCCCGTATTTCGAGGATGTGCGAGGGGTACAACTGGCCGCTCACCACCGTCACGATAGCACGTGACATCGTCCCCGAAAACGTAAACACTGTAGCTCTCTTGAGGGACGCGTAAACGGGTCCACGTGTTGAATTCTTGAAGGGCGGCTGCCGATGCCGCTGGCCCCCAAGGTTGGCACGCAAAAAACTGTGTGGATATTAGGCGCGAAACGCGACAAAAACGCTATAACCAATCCCGCAATCCTAGTGCTAGGAACAACATTCAATTCGATCGAAAAAATCCGAAAACGGAAATTCCGGATCCGTATACGGTTCGTAGTATTTTAACGTTTCCGAACCAATTAGGTGTACTAAACCAAAATAATATAAGTACACAATAATAATACAAACTATTCATACAAGTTTAATAGTGAATTAAAATTAATTAATAATTTAATTATAACTTCCTTAAAATTCAAACAGCCAACGAGGATCTAAAAAACTTAGTTTTAATGTGTTTGAATATAGTTTTGACAAACCATCCCCTGCTAATCAGCTGCATCACGTCTCTCAACAGCATATTATTTATTCCGCACACATGACAACAACAGCTATCGATTTGTACAATTAACAATCTTTCTAGACATAGATAACCCAAATAACAACCATTAGATCTTTTTGTCAAGAAAATAAACCCTATAGGTATTTCCAAAAAAACAAACAGACTTTTTTAATTTGATACGATTCATTAAATAACGAAAAATAACTGTGCAGTGCAGTTTACAAAGTAAACTCCGTCTGATGTAGTAATGCAACTGAAATATAAATACGTCTAACGCGTTTTATGAGTATTACATGTATTTTTCTTGATGAACATCTACGGACCAAATAATAAAAAAAATAAATCAATGCTTACTGAAACACATTATTTATCAACACATTTTTCAACGGAATACATAATAATACATAATGTGGTACAACAGAGTAATAAAAATTATGCATCTTGTACTAAAGTAATGAATATAATTAATATAATGCTCGAATTACATTCATAAAAATATTAAATTGAATAAATTATCGTATTTAAAACTAGAACATAAAAATAATAATTAATGACTCATTATGTTACCATCGCATGGCCCATCATTAAATTCAGTTATCTGTAAAAAAAAGTATTTTAAAATATACAGTTAAAACTATTTTTTATGTGTGTGAAAAAAATAAATATTTGAGAAATAAAATACTTAGTTCAAAAAAAAATCCTATTATAGATAGATATCCTGGTGGCATGGATCACTATAAAGTTATACACATTAAAAGTTATTATTTTTCAGCTCAAAAACCAGTTAAATACTAAAAATATAATTGAATTAGCTCACGTGAAATAATCATAACTATTTTAAAAATAATAATTGAATATATTGTCAAAAATGTTTACATTAATGGAAAAATGTACAAAAATGTTTAGCTTGCTTTATTTAAAAATAAAAATGACGTAGTATGCCATGTTATTAAGATATTTAATATTTACATAAATATTTTAAAAAAATAATTTAAACAAAATAGAAGTACATTTGAAAAAAACTTTCCGAATGGTATAAAATTATATTCAAGGTTTACATCATGAAACCATATACTAATAAAATGCAACAATTGTGTACTAAAAAGAAGTTTTTAAAGTTTTAAATACTTTTCTCACCAGGATTTTAGATATAAAGAATTAAAGGACTTTTGAATAAATCTGAGCACACTCGTTTCATATTCCTCAAAAAACCAATGGCCCTGATGCATACCTTTATACCTTCAATAGATTAAGTATTTCAATTTATTTTATTTGAATTTCTAACCACACAAAAATAAAAACAAACATAAAATACAATCACACAACCCGTTCAAAGTGCAAACCTTAAAAGTAAAATATTTTGAATATCTATGGATAATAATTACAACATAATTTAAACAATTGGTATGATTTGTAACAATACAAACATACAAAATAAAATGTATGTTAAATAATTCATAAATCAGAATCAAATAGAGCAATTACATTATTTTAATCCAGGAGCTAAATTCAATAGAAATTTTATTTAAAACTATTGTTTATAACTTGAGAAAGACTCCGAGCATTAATATAAATAATATATTATTTAGGTACCCAATATAGTTTGAAGTTTATGAATGGTAAAAATGCTTCTGATAATAATTGATTACAGATTTCAACATTAATAGCATCCTCAAAGTAGCATTTATAGTTATAATTAGAATATAATAAAAAAAAGCATAGTTTAACAATTTATCATAACATACACTAGAATACTAAAGAAATATTTTGATTAGAGTAGGATAAATTATCAACAATTTTGGGTTATCCTTGATATTTAGACCAGTCGAATTCTAAAAATGATTATAAATCTTATTGTGTTTCAAATCAAATAAATAAATTACAATTTAATTAAACTCTTCGAGTTAAATATAACAATGACATTTTTCTAAAGTAAATAAAATTAACGTATTTATACTTCCTAAATTAACGTATTAATATTTCTTAAGAAATAAATATAATATAGATGTGGATATGTAACGTTATGACAGTGACAAAATATGACAGTTTTAAAAATTTGTTTTGTACCACATCTCGTGCTGTATGCCGATAAAGGCTCACCTACACCAAAAAAGCCACAAAGTTAACAGAAACTAAAAATTCGAATCCGGTGACTGACGTTTAATTGTATTTGGCCACTTTGGATACCTTTATTGACCGAAAATCAAACACCGTACAACCAAAGCCATGACATAATGTAATATATAACATTATAATCATTATTTTTATTGTTTTTATTTCAGTGAATACACATACACGCGACACGTGAATGGTAGCACACGTCATACATTCGTCAGCGCAGAAAAATATTAAATGTTTAGTTCGTTCATACAGTCAAACCTCTATTTAACAAAACACTTTACGCAACGAATTTTCTATGGAACCATAACATTTTCATTAAAAAGTGTTTCTAATAAACGAATGTATTTTATAATGTTTTTTTAATTATATACGAAATATATGATGAAATAAAATTTAGAAAACTAACTGCTATCGCCGTGGATCATCATATATCTACACTAATACATATTAATACCATATTTTTTATATTACCGTGAAATATATTATTGGTCAAACTGTTCGAATCTCGAACCGAACCAAACCCTTGATGTTCGGTGGTTCGGTTCGAAATTCGAACTCGGCATGAAAAAAATCGAACCAAACTATCAAGCATCTTATACTGTTCGAAAATCGAACTTGAAAATATTTGTCGAACCAGACACACTGGCCACGACGATAGTTCGAAAACCAAATATTTGTACAATTCTTCAAAAGTTATTTTTGAAAAATAAAAATTGATAATGATTATTAAGAAATAATTAGACCATTGACAATAGAAAGTGATAATCTTTAAAGGACACGTTATACATTATTTATAATAATAATAATGTTATTTTTCCAGTCGCATGTTACACATCCACCCTCCGCCGACCAAAACATTAATAAGTTGTTTATCACCAATAGAGGCGGCAGTGTATCTACATTCATAAATTAGATATTTTTGTTTTTATTATATTTAATATAGAGGTTAAAATATATTTTGATACCGCGACTGTGCTGTTAATAAAAACATGTTTACAACTTACATCTTACATTATAAATTCTACTAATCATTCTATATTTGTGAATTATAGTTATCATTACTATTTTTTTTATATATTATTAAAATGTACAGATTATATTGTCATATTACATTCAATACTCAATGAATATTTTATAAGCTACAAGACAACACGAGAGAGCACAATACTGGTTTTGAAAAATAATAATAAAAAATTATCTAAAATATAAATGTATTGTAAATAATACATTTACTTAGACTTAAAAGTTAAAATTTTGAATAGGTGTTACGAAAACTTAAAATACAATAGTAATTAATAATTATGGTTGATTTAATTTGTAATTTGTACAATGTACATGACAAAAAGTATTGAGTTCGAATTCGACTTAAAATCATAATAGGTTCGGTTCGGTTCGGTAGAAAATATGAAAGTTCGGTTCAGTTCGAGTTCGAAAATATAATTTAAAGTTCGGTTCAAGTTCGGTTCGATTTTAAAAATCAGGGTCCAACCCATCACTAATTATTATTATTATTATACATTTTATATACAGTTATTATTGGCATATGCTTCGTATAGAGTAAAAACGTATTTTTAAGTAAAAAAAATGTTTATTCTATTTAACGACATTTTTTCAAAGTACCGTCAAGTTTGTTGTGAATAGAGTTTCGACGATACAAACCGTACATTACTACACTGTACACGCGCACATTGTACATACCGCAAGCGTATACGTAAAATACGATGTGAATAGCCGCCGCCGTCACCATAGGAATGTGCGTGTTATTTTATACGTATATATATATATATATATATATATATAGTTGCCGGTTGACCCGAGAGCCTGGTTATCCATATGCGGCAATGCGTTAAATGAAAATCTACCGCCAGCGTCTGAGTCATTTCCTGTCGGTCAATTCCCGCGCGCAACTTTCTCTCCGGCAGAACGCATGCACGCACATACGACGTACATACGACGTACACGTACGTTTTAAACGCGTAAAACCATACCGAGACCGAAGACGCGACTGTGAACCAGTCAGCTGAAGAATGCGTTCCGAGAACGTATTTTGCTCTCGTGCTCGTACCCAGTTACCGAACGTATGCAGCAAGTACATACTATATTATACACGGTATACACAGCTCGCAAATAATATAATAATTGTTTAAAAACGTACTTAAAAAATATGACAACGGGTCAACCGTAAATTATACCCATTGTAAAATTATAATAACGCATACTCATGTACTCGCTATAATAATAGATTAGCAGACCGAAGCTGGAGCAGTTTTTTATTTATTTATTCTTGTATTGCCAGACCTGAGATAGGATTACTTTACTTTGGTAAATATTAATAGTTTGCGACTGCTTAATGCCCATCAAAATCTTACTTCCATCTTACTAAGGAGGAAAAAAATGACAATTATAAGAAATTTCCAATGTGTGTAACATTTCATTTACAGCAAGACGATTCTCCTGAAAGCATAGGAAATGCGGAAGATTCGTCATGAAAAAAAAACTAGAACAGATAGCCAGGAATATGCTAAAAAAATTGAGATTAACCCATAAAAAAGCTCAAAACTCTTGGGAAGCATTTATGTCAGCTGATGGGCAACGATCCATGGGGCTATCTTACAAGCTAGTAATGAAAAGATTGGTCAAATTATAGCAAGAACTAGTTTACCGTTCCTCACTCAGCTCTTAGCAGCGTAATAAAAGCCACTAGAGTCAAGAGATCATTGAACCAATCACAATTGGTAACATGGTAGAGTTCACTAACACCCAAACTTCTAAAATAAAAGCAACTGGCCCGAGTACAGTGATTAATACAGTATAGTCTTGAAACTATCAGTATAAATTGAGAATGTATGATGTAATTTATGGATGGTAGATTCACACGGAGCTCAATAGAGAACAGTCAAATTCTCCTAAATTAAATTTAGACACTCAAGTTTGCAGACCTCGTTCCAGTAGTTGGAACAAGTCGAAGTTAGTACTAAGATGAAGATTACATTCGAACTAGTTAGTGATAACATAAATAGTAATGGATTGATGAAATCAGTGAGCAAAACTGCAGCGATCATGAAGATGACTATTGTGAAAATGGATGTCTATTTTTCGTGCTTTAAGAAGATCATTGAAACCCAAAGAACACATTAATTACTTGAAAATTCAGCTTAATCCAACCTTGGGTTCAACGAGCACATTCAAATGGAATGCACGAAAAGCTCTAGAAACAACGATAAATTTTTCTCACTTCTTAGAGGTTCAAGGCATATAAAAAATTAATTGCTGACATCTATAATACCTAAGTAGCTGTATATGCGACCCTGTAGAGTGCTCCTCGTTGATTTTACAAAACTACGAGTATATAGGTATTTATTGTTAAGCGAAGCTAATTATACTCATTTTATGTGGCTGGATTAACCGACTATATAGTGTCAAACCACTTAACGCAATTTCCAGCTGGATAAGGGTGCTTTCAGCATATCTTCAGAGGTTTTCCCGAGGGCAAGACCAGAATTTCTAGCTTATGACGTAATAGATAACGTTTTTATATGCGATAGGTGGACAAGAAAGCTGAAAAGTGGGTGGGTGAGCACAACACTACGAGAATGATTATACCCATCTTGAAGCAAGTATTGGGTACTGGAGAGTGGTAGAGTAGTAACACAAATCTTAAGCACTAGGGAGGAAGAAGAGTGTTTGAGATAGGACAATCCAATGCCGTCAGTCATACGAGATTAGCCAAAGGCTAATCTGAGAATTAATTACTGGCATGAACAGTTCCTACTCAGGTTATGGACCGGAATCAAATGAGTAATTAATGATTGTTTAGTATAATCGGTGCAATAAATTCTGGTGGACCAATAGAAAAGCAGAGCAGTCCTAACCCCGGTCAGGCAATGCAACGATAAAACAGAAAGAAAAAACAAAGTGATTCAAACAGTAGTAGTTCCACTTGTAGTAAGAGTAGTAATTTAGTAGTATACAATACTACGGCGCGGCATGTTGGCGGCGTGTACTCTACGGTTTTAACCGTTCATTAAAACCTGAGGAGCGCGAACGCGGCAATTCGACAGCACGAGGTACGAATATATGCCGCGTTACCACGGTAACCAGACAGGGCATTGGAAATCTCTGGGTTCCGTGCGGATGGATTGGCCGAGAGAGTGAGAGTGAGAGAGAGAGTAAAATAGGGAGACTTAAAATTTTGGAAAAATATTTCGTAAAACAACGCGGGATAGCGCACGAGGTCGATACACCCGCGGAAAACATCGCGATCGGGCGCGGTAGTGGCTGACGTCACGTAACAGGCGCAAGCGTACGGTCGCTGACGTCAGCTCGCCCGTCGGGATCGATATTGTCGCGAGGCGATAACGCGTGGGGCGTCTACCGGCGACCACCCCGTGTAGCGGCCCCGCTGATGCTGCTGCTCAAAGCATATACCAATCCCTCCCGTGCGAGCTACATATCACGCCGGCTCCCTCCCGAAACGCAATACGGTCCGAGTGGCGGGACTTCGAAGAAGCAGTAGTTTCCTTCATTTATATATATATACTTTTTTTCTTTTTTTCAAACGAAATGATAGAAACCATAAAACGGGTTAGTCGCGAGACGTACACACACGCACACAAACTAGAATCACGTCACCAGATGGCGTAGGTCAGTTTGCGGTATACGCAGTGCACTACGATAATAATATGCTAAACAACAGCCGCGGAAACAGTCGCGTGTAGCCACTTTTTCTAATTCCTATGAATTGCCTATTTATAGACGTGATTTTCTCGTACGCGGACGACCGTGTCGGTTAATACGGAACTGCTGCTTGGTCGTTGTTGTTATGACTATTATTATTATTATTACTTGGGCGTACCTACTGCGTAATCATTATTATGCGTTCTACACGTTGACGCGAACGAGTGCGGGAGAGACAACAACAATAATGGATGCAACGCGGTACACGGAGAGGGCGGAGAAGGGAAAGGGAAAAGAAAAGAAAATATATTTAAAAATAAAACCAGTAAAAAAAAAACAAAAAAAAAAACCCGTCGATTCCGAGAACAGACCGGGGCCGCGGCGGCGAGTACAAAACGCACGGGGGACGCAAGACGCGCACTACAGGCGTGAAGGACAACGAGTGCGTTGAACTGGCCGGCGACGACGGGTGCCGCTGCAGGTATCCGACACCGGCGACGGTCTACCACGCCGCGGAGGACGACGACGTTCGCCGTGACCGAAACCGCGAGCCGAGCACAACGTTAACGATTAAAATAGTGTTTACAGCGCAATACCTGGCCGTCGCAGCCGAGATGTAGTAAGCGCGTTGACGACGCCGGTAGTTTAAATATTCACTATCGTCTCATTTAGGTTGGCATCAATGTTCGATCGGCGTGGAAACGTTCGGTTCGAGACAATGGGGCGGGTGGCTAGAGGGGGGTTACGCTACATAACTGCCACAGCCGACGCGCGTTCGTCAGCTGTGTGTGTGCAAATGAACGTGAACGTGTGCGTGCGTGCGTGCGTGCGACCAACGGCGGCAGCTGCTACGCTTCGTACACGGTTACGTTCGACGACGAGCACGGTGTGTAACTACGAACGGCGCGCACTAACATCACGTTGTACACATGCACGCACGCACGTACACGCACGGGAGACGAGGTGGGACGGGACCGTGCAATAAGCCGAAAGACAAACAGCTGACGACTGGCTGCGGCCGCCGTACGGCTGTACGACGGGCGGCACCCATACCGTGGCCCCACGAGTGTCTCATGCCGCGCGCACAAACACATGGAACGTTACGAACGCGTACGTAATCCTGTGCGTGCGAGTGTGTACGTGCGCCTCGACCGCTGTGGTTCGATGAATGAAATCGTCGCGCGTATTACGTGTGTAACGCGAGCGCGTGTGTGCGTTTGAGTGGGTATGTGTGTGTGTGCGTGTACTCGCGCATTGCGACTACGGATGATCAAGATGATGATCATCATCATGTACACAAATCGCGACGAGAGTGGGGGGGAAAGAAAAAAATTAATAATAAAAATCCGACGATAACGACAACTCGGGACGGGACGAACAGCCGATACGACCATCGGTGGCCGGCGCAAGCATTTCGAATGACGGGGGTTTAATCGTTTTTAATGCAGATTACGATCCGATTCGTTTAACGTCAAAAAAAAAAAAAAAATCACGATGTTTACCATAATTAACGTATTGTAATCCGTTTAAAAATACTTGTATGAATTTTGTCAATGAAAATGTTGCAATTCGTCGTCTTTTACTACGAAGTTATTTATTCTTGTACTATAATCTATTTGGATGATAAACATATTATGTTTCCATGCCTTTACTTTAATCATAAAAAATGCAATATGCAATAATTACAAGGGGGTTACATCCCAAGACGTGCACCACTGATAACGAACTTTAAATTAAACGTTTAAGTCGCAATGACCGGAAATTTCGGTTCCCTTCGAGATAAGCATCATTGCACCGACGAACAAAGCACAAATAATGAAGTTTAACAAAATATTAACACTACTCTGTTTTTTAATGCCCCATCCAGATTCTCGGGTTATCGAATTCAACCTCGGTTTTAAATATGATATTGTAATAGCGTACGTCTATTCGTTTCAATATAATTATTTCTATTATCGTATACGTAAGTGGACTGATGGTAGTGCGCGATTCTCACCTTGCTCAGTTTCTCGCCCTCGTGGTGCGGAATGAGGGTCCGCAGATTTTGAAAACCCGCGTTTATCGACTGCATTCGGCGCCTCTCGTTCGAGTTGGCGATCTCCCGACGTAACCGTTTCTCGTGCTCCATGGTAGCACTCATCTGGGGAGTCCTGTGGCCCACCACAATGGGCGTGAGTCCAGCCGGTGGTGAATCAACACCTTCTTCAGAAGCGTTTGTTAAACTACGAGGGAACAAAAATAAATAAATCAAAACAATATTTTCATTCATCCACACTATTCGGTGTTATATTATAATATTATAGTAAATGTACATGCAAAAAAAAAAAATTAATATTCGAGCGATTGCAAACAACGCACAACGCACGTAGTGATTACTACGTACAACTATTTCGTATTTTGAACGGCCGTTATTCACATCAAAGAACAGCGCAATTAACGAACACAAGTTTAATTATAATTATATGAGACACGACAGGTGCGCGCGCGCGAACAAAACGTCATTATTTAGCAATTTAAATTGCGTTGTAGGTAGCCTAAACATACCGTCTTGGCCGACGCCAATGGGTTATTATCGTTTTCCCCTCCAAAATTTCATGAAGTGTCCTAACGATCACTCCAGTTCCAAGGGTGATTGTCATTGTTTGAATTGAGTAAAATAAGAACCCGAACAACAAAGACGAACAATTACGAGAAGAAATAACATGTCGAGTGCATAACGTAATAGAAAAAGAGAGAAAAAGAATGAAAAAAAAAATGTCTACTCGGATAATATAATACCAGCAAATGAATATTTCGAGAAAAGTCTGACTTAAACAGTAAGACGGACGAGGAGTCTTGACACAGCATTTGTAACCACCCACCAAAGACAACACTAGATTCGAGTAAACTATATTTGTCATTTCATTGACATATTTTTCTTTCGTTTAAATAGTAATAACAAAGTACCACAAATGAACCGAAATTAAAACATATATTTTACGTTAGTAAAATAATATTTAGCCGACAGCTATACATTGTTCAATTTTTTTTTTGGAGGAAATCATTTTACAGTATTTTATTCTCTTTTGATCGCAACACGATTAAGTGCCAGAGCAGGTGGCTGCAATAACTGTTAATCAAATATTTAGGGTTATTTTCGAAAAACGTGCAACACGAACATACGACAATGAACGGCGTCACAATGCACCATCATGCAATGATGGGAGGGTGAGGCAACATAGAAAATAAATAATTTATTTTTACAATTTTTGCAATCAACAAATATTCAAAATAACTATATACCAAAGAAAATCTTAATTGTATACACATAATATACAAATGATACAATCAGGTGAAATAATTATAAAAACAAATTGTTCGATTTTGGTACGATTAATGGATTTAATAAAGTATGGAAAAGTATTATGCATATGTAATATAGGTGTAAAAATTTAGTATTTATTTGAATTATATTGAATTATGACAACAATTTTAAATTTATAATACTTCAAATTTAAAATATTCACCAATTTAACATGAAAATTGAAAGTTCAATGTAAAATTACCCAATTAATTGTGAAATAAATAATTCAATCTTCAGCATTAAAAATAGGTTTTCATTATGTCTAAAATAAATATCGTTATAGCACGTTAATTTTTTTAAAACACTTGTTCTACAATTTTCTATTGTCTAAACACGCTCATTACAATAAAGCGTTTTCAGCATAACAATCAAACCTTTTTTTTCCAAAACAGTTGCTCAAATTCACCCAACATTTACATTTACACTGTATTATAAATATTTTTTACAACAAAATTCTACACAGTTGGTTTTTCTAGCAGTTCTTAGTTATACAGTTTTCAACGAAATCAAATACAAGTTTAAAATATAAGTATGGAATTCGCATATAATGAAAATATTATAAAATAAATAATGTATTATTATATTTTCGGTAAAGAGGCTCGATTCGTAAAATATATAACCAAATATAACTATTTATGAATTACAATTATCGACCATTTTCAAATGAAAATACCAAAGTAAGTTATTGTTCGACGCCAAACTACAATGATTTATTTTAATCTTGTAAAAATCTCCGATGTACAGGCATGTATGGGTGTACGTGTAGACAATAGTTTAAGTAATTTACAAGACGGAGCACAAAAAAAAGAAAAAAAAACGTGCAACCGAATAATAAATAGGTAACCTCTACGTATAAAAGCATATTACATAAATACGAGTCACGTCATACTTGTCGATAAATAAATTTAAAAAAAATTATAGTGTCGAAAAACGAATTCAAACTTAAAAACCTATATTCCCGAAGTCGTTGGTGACTCACACGTGTGTGACTAAGAGGATAAATTTAAAACGAAAAATGGCTATCACGCGGTAAGTCCACTAACCGTTGTGGTAATTACGCACATACTACGTAAATACGTCGACGAATCGTAAACAGAATTCGCAAGCAGTTGTAAGCCACGGGGTAATAATTCGGTTTCTGTTTCGGCACAATTTGCACACACACACTCTTCGTCTTCTCGGACAAATAGTCGGTTAGTTATTTTCTATCATTCTTTCTATCACGCCGCCGGTGTCCTTGTGGTTTATCGGTTCTTCGCCATAAATAATCACCGTCTAGCTCCTTCCCCTGCACCCACCCACCCACCGACGACCAATGTGCCCGTTTCGTTCTGAACAAAATATTATCTCGGTCCGTCAGCTGTAAACGGCGGCGAACACGCGCGTCCCGGCGACGCCGTGACCTCCAGACGGAACGGGCGGCATCGTTTGCGTGCGAGCGCGCGCGCCGTCAACCGCAGCAGACGACCGGCTAGCGTAAATGGCCTTCCGCGAAGGCCTCCTGAGAATCCGTCGCGTGGCCTACTTGCGTGCAGCCGACAGCCACTGCGGCCGCATACCATAAGACGTAAATACCGAACAGAAAAAGATAAGAAAAAAAAAATAATCGAAACGCAGAAATACGTTGTTACACAAATACGAGTGGTTGTGCTACACGCAGTCGTCGTTTTGACAGCTGTGAGATGACGCGCGCACACAAACCGGTTGCCGGTTCGGTCGGTGGCGGGTGGGGACAACAACAATAGGGGAGGACAGCTGGCCCAACAGCTGGATACCGGCAACCATCTGCCGCGCTGGTTCCACAGTCGAAATAACCGAACGCTGTACCATGAGAGAGTAAAGACCGAGAGAATAAAAAAAATTCAAACGATATCACGTTCACGCGTCCGTTTAGGCATATTTCACGTGCGCCCGTCGCCGACCGCGATGCGAAAACATCACGTCCCGCGGCGACGAGATAACGTTACCCGACATTATACGAACTGAGAAATATTATTTACCGCGGTCATAATGTTAATAATTAATCGTTTCAGAAATAATGATCAATTATAGGTTCATGCGAACGCATGAATTCCATAACAAGCCCGTATCGCGATTACAGACCATAAATGTAGGTTATTGTCGATTACGATTTATCGAGAACGTTTTGTTATTTTTTTCCCTCGCCGTTCGCGAATGGTGATAAAGATCTCAATCACAACAGCTGACGGGCGTGTACAACACGCACAGGCACCACGAGATATACACGACCGAACACATTACGCACGGTGCACACGGCATGCACGCGAAATCGGATGGAGAGTTCAACGGATGTTTGCGTTCGGAATTTTTACCACGACGCTGGCGACAATAATTATTACGGTCGAATTCACTCACCTGCAATAGTTCAAATCCTCGTGGTCATATTGTTGCAAATCGTCGAACCGATCTCCCGATCTTATAGTTATTGCCGTGTCCATGTTCCTTTTGAATAGATCCGGGGAAACTAACACGGCACTGAACACGCCGCCAACGCGCTCGCTGCGTACGACGGGTGTTGTAGATATTTTTTTATTTCTGGGTTTCGCGTCTGCCGGCGAATTTCTAGAGGTGCCCGCCAACGATCGGTTAAAATAGTATTTGCTAATCGCGTTACGACGACGCCGGTGAAATGCTGTTGCGTCCGACGACCGACGGTGACCGTAATCGTACCGCAAACGTGTTGCTAATCAATTATCCACAATCGATTAATACGTGTTGTACATCATCGGTATATGGTTATTATTGTTTTGACCACACGCGAACGCGCGTTGTAAATAAAAAAGTATAGCGCGTTACGCACGCACACCGGCGGCACGACACGAACGGGACGGCGTGTGACGGATGCGAGTATTCCGTCGGGCCGCGCGCAGTTAATCGGCGTTTTCGGCGCGGTGACGGCGGTACGGACGAAAAAAAAAAATGGCGCGCGCGCGTAACCGATGCACGTACGTACACCAACACAATGAACTGCGTTATGGCGGGAAACAGCTGTGCGCGCCGTAGTACCGATGCCGCCCGAGCGGTGTGTGTGTGCGCGTAAATGTGTATTCGTACGCCGCGCACGCGGCCACCATGTTTCTCGCGACTTTTTCCGATCCCGGCAACCGGCCGACCGACGAGTCCTGACGGACGGGCGTTGCAAATGCCTCCCGTCCGGTTTTCCGTCACCGTTAAAAACCGGAAACCCGGAAAACACCCATTCCAACACGGTAACTGCTCCCGTCTCTGCGGCCGCGCAATCGACACCGGCCGGCGGTGGGGATAAAGCAGCGGCCGGGGAACGCTACGGTGACCGCCAGGGGGCGGCGACGGCGGCTCAGACAACATCGTGAATCATTCCTTCGACCGTGAAAACGCATACATTACAAACATTACGCGGTCCCCACCCCGACGCAGGGAAAATTTTCAAATTCCACGTCGTTCTCGCCGGCCGTGGCTAGACAAAAACGAAATTCCTGCCGGTTAGGTGCCGCCGACCGATCGACAACCATTGTTTTCGCGGTTTCGCGACCAACTCCTCTCCCAACCAACACGCGCTGTTCATCCCATGCTCATTACTCGGCGAATGTTATAATACAAATAATAACGATAAATGTGGTCGCATTATTGCACGCCACCACACGTGGGTTGAAATCGCATTTTTGTTGGTGGTGCGGGATGGAAGAAAGGAAAAGATCGATTACAATGGCCGTGCACTATTGCACGTTGAATTAGTGTTGCCATTGATTATAACAACGCGATACGATTATCGATACGATATATTACACTATACATCAATATACCAAGAAAATAATACATCATGAAATAATATGTTCGTCGAAAAGATTATAAAGTACTAAGATTTAATTTTTTTTTTTTACACAATACCTATTGTTGTAACATTACGACAAAAACAAATCACTTTTCGAAAACTCCAGATTATATTATAACCACTGCTACAGACTTGAACGTTGTTTATATCAATTTCACCCGACCATCAACTCAATTGTAAATTGTCACTGTTAGAAATAGTATTTTTCCGTGGACACGTTAGCACGTGTAAAACCAAAGATTCGTCAAATGTCAAATCGACTGAAACTTCCATGATTTTGGTCTTAGTAATTCATTTTTATTTGTCTGTAAAGCTCTTCATACTGCAAATAATGCCAACAAAATCATAAGAGCATTAGATGAATCAATTATTGATAATCTATTTGATTATAATTGGTCATTACATAAACATATATAAATAACAATATCTAATAATACGTATTATTATTGCTTAGTATAAAAGAAAAAAGGCCACAGTGGTGATGGGAAGAGTACATCACAATTCCCTTCCCATCATGATTGCCATTTACCATTTATTAAAATAATAACTATACCAAAAAACAAAAATTATTTTTTACATAAGTAATAAAATCAAAAGTAAAGTACAATTCGTCAAATTAAGTAAAATTAAATAATAATAAATGTACAAATTAAATAGTGTTAGTATAGCAATTTCTCTAGCAACATTTAAATTTGAATAACATAAAATAAAATTATAACTATTATTTATAATACAGTATTTATCTTAAATAATTTTAAAGTCTACAAATTTAAAGCTCGGTATTAAAATATGTATAGGACAGTTAAAATTTATTATAATAAATAAATTTAATAAACCATGCTATTAGTGTATAAGTAATTATTTTGCAAAATCAACAATTTAATATTCTATTTATCCATACAAAATTTAAGTTTTCTAAAAAATAAAGAATAAAATTTCGTTTTAACAGATTTTTTTAAACTACTATTTGAGCAAAAATTATTTTCATTATTAGTCTGTTAAAATTATATTATAAAATATAAATTGAATAATCTAAACAGTCTATGTAGCACGCTTTAATATTTAAGTATAAATATGTAATTATTTAACATTTTATTTAATTCAACCAAAACACTAAGGTTGTAGTAAATATAAATATCATAATAGTATAATATTTATCTATGAGGCTTATCTATTCTTTTTGTTGAATATAAAATACCAATAAATGCCAGTTCAAATAAATTTTTTTTTTTTAGTTTTATTTTTTAATTTTTGTATTAGATCAAATATTTTCAATGAAGGACCAACTTTATTTCCCGTCATGTGTATAATTTCTTCTTTAGTGAGATTCATCAGTTTTTTACCATCAATATTCTGAAAATAATATTAAATTAAATTTATGAAAAATATCAAAATTTGCTTAAATTTAAAAACTTATTACTTGACTTAAAAAAACATCACGATATGTAGCACATTGATTAAATAGCAAAAACTCTGATACATCTTTTTCGTTCCAAAAATTTGTATCTTTTTCCAAAAATGATCTTTCCAAAACATGTTCTTCTTTAATACTTGTAGCATCCTAAGAAAAATTTAAATATTTATTTGTTATAATTGCTATTATTTATTTCTTCTACATTATGATAAAAATAACTAGATAATTAAGTAAATCAGCAAAATATAGTATAATCCTTGGCAGCTGGCCAATCTTGAGTCTAATCTTATAAGAAGAATACCTTGTGTTATTATCATTTATGCAAAACTAGCGATAAGAACTTTACTAAAATATTGATTTAATTCACTCGTGCTCTAAAAAAATTAAATTACAAACATATTTTCAAAAACTATTTCAATAGTTTATAAATAAAACTTAATTAATTTTAATCAACATACCCATCAAATATAATACTAGTTAGAAAAAAAAAATTAGCATTGTCAATTAAAAAAAATATAATAAAAATCTGCTAAAGGTATAACTAAAACTGATAAAATATTTACACATGCAACTGGTAGTGATTGATCTGGACCTAGAGGTTCAGTAGCTGAAACTGGACTTCGTTCACAATTTGAAGTCATTTTATTATTAGCAGCCCACTTCTGACAAACCTAAATACAATTTTTTATTAAAAGTATGTTAATCTATTATTTATAAAATATAGTAATTACATCTAAAGAAGTATAGCAAGACGTAGGAGCCTTTGTTTGTACTGGTAATGATAATACAGCTGCTTTTTTAATTGGAAAACGTTTTTTCTTGGACTTTTTATTTTTATTTTTAGCTTGACGAGGTTCTACAATCAAAAGTTAATTTTATTATATTAATTTCAATAAATTAAACAAATATTACCTTGAATAACTTCAGTGATAGGTCCTTCTAATTTATAACCAACCACTTCACACCAGCCAACTGGAAATATATCAGATGAACAACAGTCTAACCATTGATTAAAGTCGTTTCCCCATCCATCAAAATGCACTTCTATTAATCTTCCTGCTGTTCTTAATACAGTTGCCACACATATTAAATGAGGATTCATTAAATCTGTACATTCAAGTTTCATGCTAGATTTAAACCCATGTTCAGGTACTTCCTAAAAAAAAAAATGAAAACATTTATAATTATTATGTATAAAATAATGCATTATACATATTATTCCTTTATAATTATCATTTAACAAACAAAATTGTACATAATATAATCATCATGAAAATAATCAAATATTTATAAATTAAATTAAACAAGTATTACTAAAAAAAAATTAACAGATCATACCATATCAAACAAATATTTTGGGGCTGCAATACTATTAGAATTTTCCAGATAGTCTTTCCATACAAAAGGAATAGTGACATTTTGAGGAGGTTTTAAATTAATACCATGTGTTTCACAAAATCCAGCTGGCATGATACTAGCTGACGTACAATGATAACAGAACCAATCTTTAGGAGTACTGTTATAAAAATCAATGGAGATCATTAAATAGCCATCATTCAGCACCTAAAAAATTAAATAATTAGTTTTTTCTATTAAAATATTATGTATGAAAATAAACAAATTACTTTTTTTTGGCAAAAAATACTGTGCATTAAAATTTTGATTTAGTGAACTGTACATATTGTAAAAATGTACACTATAAATTATTATATTATTAACAAACAATTCAATACATATAATTTTAAGTATAATCCACCAACAATAAAAATTTTATAAGACTAATCTTTAACTATTGAAAATTGTCATTATTTAATGAAGTCATAAGCAGTAGCATATCAAGCAGTATACTATCAGGGCCCCTTAGGAATATCTAAGTTGGAAGAACACAGTACCTTTATCACTATATTAAAAAAAATATATATCTTTTTATTTAAATAATATTTTTATTGAAAATATTTTCATTTAAAATACAAAGAAAAAAATTTACAGTGGTGGCATTTATCAATTTACAATACAATTTCATTTATCATATCAATCACATTTACATCATGACACAGAAGGGTGGACGTTAAAAAGATCCTTAAATATTTGAATATAGATACACAATCAAGAAGATAATCATTAAGATAATAGAAGTATAAAAGAGGAGAGGTAATTCTTAAAAAGGACATGACGTGGCATTTATCAATATTAAGATTAAGATTGATTCAATTGACCCAACTCCAAAAAGAGTAGAGATCTAATTATATATGAATGTTTTTTAGATGTTAGGTAGGGTCAGGAGGGAAAGGGTTTCCTAATACCGAGACTATCAAATATATATTATACATTTTTTCATCTAAAATTAAAGAATAATAATACAACAGTACTACAAAAACACTGATATCTTCTCAGTTCCAATAAGACTTATTGAATAAGTTATAGAATACCAATGTAACATTTTATAGCTGATAAAAATATATTATTTATAGAATAATATGATGGTTCTATTAAAATGGAAAAAGTATCCACATATTTTCCTACGAAAATCATTATACATTTTAAGAATACATAAATTATAATCAAATTGCTTAAATGATTGTCTTTCCCAAAATGATAAACATTTTTAACACATTAATTTACATATTGTAATATTTTATATTTGGCAATATTTTTTTTGACAATAGTGATTTTTTATTATATACAATTAATATACTCAAATTATGATCATGATTACTTTCATAACTGTTGCAACACATATTGAAGCAAGATTTAGAGGATCAATTGCTTCTAATTTCATTCCAACTTGAAATCCTGTTTTATATGGTATTGACATTGGAAAAAGATCTTCTGTTGCATCATCTTTATCACGTAATCCTTTAGATGTTCTATCACGATATTCATCTGGAGCACATAAACAGTGACCAACTCTACCAGCCCAACCAACTGGATGAATTAATGGTGAATCTTCATGTACCCAAAATACTATAAATACCAAAATTAAATATCATTATTCGTTAGTTTTAAATTTATAACATTGACTTTTATAAATACATATTTATTAATGACTAATTTATACTAAAAAAAAAAGTTCTTACCTTGTTCTTCATTATCATAGTACCTCAATTCTAACCTTTTACCAATTATATTAAGAATTTTGGCTACCTTAACTTTTGATATGTGCTCTTTATCAACTAATTCCAAAGTTAAATCAACTCTAAAACAATATAAAATAAGAAAAGTCTTTAAGTAAAATAAAACTTGCAAAAGAAATTGCAATAATTTTACCGAAATTTAGACTTCAAAGATTCAAATATTTTTAAACGAAAATTTGTAGGCAATGTTCTAGCTCCAGTTAAACACTTTACTAAAAATTCTTTCCAATCACGATGTTTTGATTGAATAGCTAAAAAATGTAATACATTAGAACATAGTATTAAATTTAAATTATTTAATTAAGCACTTACATTTAGGTGGTATTAAAGGTTTACCCCTTGTTGCACACCATCCAACAGGGTGTACGACATTAGAACATAAATTTACCCAAAAATCACTTCTTTGGTCTAATTCATACCCTTCATATCGTAACTTAGCTTTATAACCTAAAGTAAAATGTTGAATTTATAAAGTTCTTAAAAGCACTTTATATAGTTTTAAAATAAAGCAAACCTGCAATTTTTACTATAGAAGCAACCCAATAATAATCAGGAAATTCTTCACTAAAATTATCACAATCAGAATTTACAACTTCAACTTTAATCCCAGTGGCCATATCATCCCAACAATCTGCCATGGGTGCCTATTCATTAATTTTAATTTATCTCATAACTTTTCAAAAATTTTACTTATTTAACCAATACATACATAACGAAAACATTGAACAGGAGCAACTTCATAATTTTGGTGTATTAAATCGTTTACCCAATCATATGTTTGTGGTATCGGTCTGCAAGGTATTTTATCAGGAGGAAATAATAAATCTTCTTCAATGGGATATGAGGTGAAAGAAAGCGAATCTTCAGATTCAGACTCACTTTCATTATTTTGATAAGCTACAGTTGAACTACTTTTGACAGGAACACTATAATTACTACTATCAGTTGAAGGCTAAAAAAAACAAAGACAACATAATATAATTACATATATATTGATGTTCCAGAAATATGTAATTTTAATAAGTTTAAGAATACATGGTTTAACTTAAAAATAAAATGTATTGAATTGTATTAGTATGTTCAATAACTTATATGAAACATGTTTCAGTTTTGTGAAATTCAAATATTAATGGATACTTAAGTAATAAATTTAAATATAAGTATCAAACTAAAGTTTTTATTATTATTACTAACATAAAAATGTATACATGTCAAACATACCGTTGTAGCAAGCAACTGTTCAGGATTTACAAAATTAGAAAATGAGTCTTCCTCATTGTTTGTATTATCCTTCTGAGATTCAAAAGAAAAAACTTCAGATTTTTCCATTGCTGCCTTAACACAAGCTTGACTGCAATAGTTTCTTAATTTTGTATAAAATGAATGTTTAACACCAATTGCACCACAATTTTTACATACAGCTGTAAGATATAATTATGTTTGTTTTAATATATTTAGTTAATAAGATTATAAAATGTACAAAAAAAAACATGTAGCTAAATTTCATTTATATATATATATATGATTGGATATAGGTACCGAATGTTTTACTAACAATACTTTTTGTACAAATATGTCATTATTACAATTTGTGTATAGACAAAATATGTTAGTTATATTATTTAATTTGTCTTAAAATTATGTGATACACAAATATGTCTCTATCTATTTACTAGATTCTAACAAATTACAAAGCTAAATTCTAACACAGTAAATTACAATTATGGTATCTAGATCTCTAACTAGACTATAGTGTAATCACCCAACCAAATTTAAAGTCAGCTAAATTTTACAAAATTGCAATATGTTACAATTTCTTTATTAATATGGTTCTTATTGGAAAATAGTCATAATTACACAAAATTTATTTGAAATTCAATGAAAACTTTGTTAATTAATCATACATGGGAAATAACAACAAATACATTTCACCTTAGTTTATCCAGTAAAATTATCATGCAAATCGATATGTTACACCACATCTTTTGATCCTGATGACTCAAATGTGAAAAACGAGCAACAAGCCAAAAATCTATGTCACATATCGATTCACGAGAAAAATTTGCAAGAAATATCTTATAAGCATTAATTTTTAGATTCAAAATAGTGATATGAAGATAATTTCACAAAACCCAGGTTTTAAAAACAGAAAAAAATTTTAAAACATTCTTTATTTGGCCATTCCAGAGAGTACACATTTAATAGTTTCTCAACCATTTCAGGAACATCCTGTACAACACTTAATAATAAATATTAAATTAAAAATATATGCAATTATAATTAATATAAATTATATCAATAACAATTAATGCCATAGAAATATCTATTGATTAGTATAATTTAACAACTAAATATATATTATGAATATTATATTTATTATTTACAACAAATTTCAATGACTATATAAAAATCTATTAATAAAAAAATGTAGATAATTTAATATAAAATATTAGTTGATCTAATTTTACCTCGTCCTTCTTTTTCAATAGGTAACATGTTGGGATCAGAATCTCTTTGATATGCAATTGGAGTTTTTAATTTTAATGCTGGATTTTGAATAGGTTTAATTTTTCGAGAATTAGAAGTATGTATTTTTCTTTCTTGTGCACAAATTTCATTTTTCTGAGCATTATCAGAATCATTTTTAAATTTCCACATTTTGTTTGGATTATCCACTTCTCTTGTTTGATCATATACCATATAATTGTTAATTTCCTAAAAAGTAAATTTAATATAATTCAATCAAATTAATAACTATATAATAGTCGATAAAGAATAATTTTAAAAATAATTCAAATATCAGTTTGAGTTTCAACTTTTTTTAAATATATCATCTTCTATGTTTTTCATATTAGCTATTTAAAACCTATCATGAGTGAAATTATAAAGACAAAAATCGAAATATTATCAACTGATATATAACTTGACTGCAAACATTGATTTTAACCAACTATTCTATTAATATGAGAATATTGAATAAAATAAAATGAATTGTAGGCCATTAATAACAATTAACTTAGGACCAAATCAGTTTCTGTTATTTCTTGATATCTGATAAATAATTATATTATATTAATTAAATGTTAACTATAAACAAATATAATAATTAATAATTATATGTTTTTAGTAAAAAAAAAATTTTAATTTTAATAGTTAGAAGTGATCTATCTTTAAAATGATGTATACTAACCATTCTAGGTTGAATAGTTTCAACTTGTGGTATGGAATTCTTAAAGAATACAGGATCTATAGCAGTAGAAGATTCAGTTTGAGAATGAGGAATGTACACATTGTTTCCATTCGTCCATACAAAATTCACATCTAGGATCAGATATTAAATACGATAATAATCCAAAAATATATCCAAAAGTAATATAGTTTTTACGCTATTTAGTTCACATTAGTAAAAATACATATTTGTAAGTACAATAAATGATTCATATATATTATAATAAATATTTCATATTTTCACTATTTTAATTGCTAATATCATTTTCTTGAAGAATAATAACAATAAAGTACCTAATGTACATTAAATTACTTTGATGTTGTATATTGTTATATTATATTATTAACTTAACTTTTTTGTACTTCAATATTCAATTTCATAACAACTATTTAGTAATCAACAAGTTACTGTTAATACGAATATATATCATATATTCAATTAAATATACAATTATGCTAAATTATTAAATACAAACAATTATAAGGAAACTAAAATATCAAAAAATGTTTAAGCAGTTCATAATTTCAGATTTTTAAATGGAAAATACTATTTTCAAACATAAAATAATTAGAAAAATGGTTAACCTAAATTGAACTTGATCTGCAACTTAATCTTTGGATATTACTAATTGATACAACAAATTGGATGAGAGGAAAAAAAAAATTTAAAACGATTACCTTTATGAACAGGGTATTCCATGGTTGTTGTGCACAAACGTGTGAAATATGTGTATCACATGCGCGATTGAAAATTCTTAAATCGCAATCGGCAATAACATCGAACCGAAATCGAATACATGTACAAAAGTCGTGCATAAACCATAACTTTCGACGCAACGACTTTTTGTTTAATGTGTAATAAAAAAAAAACTGTTAGCAAACTACTGCGCACGCACGGGGCGTCGAGTAAAATAATAGACGAACTCGAAAATAAAAGAAAGACGTTTCTATGAACATACGCCAGCAGTGTAGTTTGTACCGTTTGTAGGCAGTAGTTTGATAAGAATTCGATTACAGGGTTGGTGGAAGCACCGAAAGGCAAAAGAGGGATGTGCGCTATCTGAACGTATTTTGATAACGGTTGATAACAATTTGACCGCGGTTGTAATTCTTTGAAATGTTAATCCGATTATTATATGATCTTGTACGGAAACGTAGTTATGAATAGGTCCACCGTCCAAGTCCGTAATTAGTACATTCAAAAACGTTAAATTCTGATATCGCAATGTAAATTACTGACGTTTTTTTATCATTAAAACTGAAAAAAATATTTCATGTCGATAGCAGGTATACCTACATCTTTATTAGGTGCTGTATTTTTACGCATCTTTCAGGTAAATGTATGATTATTCTTTTTAACACATTCCCATAAACGGCATAAATTTTAGGAACAAATAATGACTATAGCAGATACATACATCTTCGAATATATTATGAGTGCAGTTATGGAAAAAAAAATATTATATTCTTATTTAGCATATATGCGTTTATAAACGTTTTAAAATTTGTCTATAATAATTAGTACTTACTTATGTGATAACATTTAGAAAGAATTTTAAACACTCCTCTAAAATTAAAAAATCCTAAAAAATCCCTTTTAAAGTGTTAAAAAAAATTAAGTATGCATAATGAAATTATTTTAAAGAACCACTTTGTCATAAAATTACATATACATACATATTTGTCCAAGCATAATAACGAGTTTTTCTCATATACTGACTATTTCCTTCGTAGTTTTACTGAATTTTAACGTAATTAAAAAATATAAAAATAATTTAATAATATTCAAATATATCGCTAGCAAGACTAACCGAAGCCCACTGTGAAGTTTATACCATGAGTTATTATTTATAATATTCAATTCGTTTAGATAATATTCGTTACATTTTTAAGATCATGATTAAATCAATAATTAATTGGACTTAAATAGCAAATAACAATGTATTTTTATGCAGGTATTTTCAATCTTCACAACTTATGTAATATTAAAGAAGGTTCTAAAAATATTATACATTTTTACCGATCCCTATGAATTTGAAAATTAACATAAATTGTTCTAAGGATGTAATTTTTAATTTCTTGGTCTAAAAAATTTGGTTTTTTAAAAAATAAATGTTGAACGGGTGTCACAATTCGAAATAGAGTTAGAAGTATACTCGTACATATGAAAAGAAGGTGAAATGTATAAACATATATTTTGCAACGAGAAAATTTGGTACAATACATCTGGTTTGGGCAGCTGCTTACTAATAATACTATCATACGCCGTGAGACGTGTGCTATAGAAACCCTCCCAGTCACAATGGCATAAACTCAATTGGGGGGTCTAGAGTGGGCTTAAATCCCCACTCTTGCATTATTAAATACTATTTCCCTTCAACTGTTGTTAACTTTACAATATTTTTAATAAAATTAATTCAACCAAATTTTTATTTTTTCTTATAATTTTTTTTTTTTTATAAAATTTTTGTTTCTTAGTTTAGGTACTGTTAAATTTAAGTAGAAACCGTGCTGCACCTCTCAGAGTTTTTATATTAGTTGTACCTATGCTTTCAATATTTATTCTAAAATATACTAGTACTACTCTAGTATATTCTAAAGTCAATCTTATGCCCGATAAACCAATATATACAAGTAGCACCGAATGCATTTTTGAGAAAATAAAAATGACTGATGATTTTCGATTAAACATACTATTTTCTGAAAACTCCCATACACGAAACGATCGGTTTGTCGATTAATAGGAATACCAATTGTACAATAAATTGAAAATTCACTATATACGAAACTACAAAATTGTCGACTTGTTTATCAACTTCTATAGTTTTGTCTTTAGAACCAATGTCAAATTAAGTACTTGATAATATTTAGTTTGCTATAGACATATAATTTTGGTGATACATTTTTATTTTTTGTATCGTTGTTTTTTTTTATTTTCAAAATACTTATTCGTAATAAGCAGAACTCATAACTTATAGCTCTAAAAAAAAGTAGTTATAAGCGCTATAATATTCTCTTAAAAATATTCATATAAGCGTTTAAATATGCATTAAAAATACAAAAATAGACAACGAAAAAATATATCATGTAAAAAACTCAATTTTCATTTATTATTAAAAAAAACAATCTTCACTTAATAAAAAAACATATCATGTATAAAAAAAATGTAAACTTTTATTATTAAAATTCCGATCGCGTCGCTATATGATACAAATAAATATATAATTTAAACCTAAAGAAGAAGAAATTAATTAGTTATTTAACATGAATTAATTACATATATAAAAATTAATACTACTATAATTACTTTTTATCATTAAAAGAAAATTTTTTTAATGCTACGGAACTAAAGAAGACTTAAAAAAGTAAAATAGCAAATAACAAATTTCTAAATATGCAAGAATAAGTCTGCAAAATAGCAAAATAGCACTTTGAAATACGCAAAAATATGCAACATAAAATTTCGCATTTAACTTCTAAGTTATCTGAAACAAATGTATAACTTACTTAAGTATTTCTAGGACCTCTCAAAAAAAAAAAAAAAAAAAAAATGTAAATGCTATAATTTATAAGTCCTGGTAATAAATATAAAGTATACCATAAAGACTATAGAAAAAAGAAAAAAATGTTATACACTATCGGACTTTTTTCGTGCATAGAAGACATAGACTATGATTAACAAAAGACAAAAAAAATGTCTATACATTTATGTAAGTTCCATTAAAAACTTTTTGTCCGACTCATTGACTTGTCCATTGTATTGTTTTATTTGTTTTGATTATAAAAGTTAAATAATATTATATATTTATTTTTATGTTTTGTATCTACTATGTACATTTATTGTCTGTATAAATTTATAGTTACACTTTCAGCTGCAGTAATTATTTTTAGTTTTCATACTGTTATTCAACATTAAAAATAATACTTTTTTTAAATTATATTTATTACATGTGATTTGTATGAAAAATTAATAAAAAACAAACCATACATTAATTACCATAAATTTGATATTTGAGTGTTTATAAACAATCCCTATAAAGAAATGTATATTTTTTAATTCTAAGTAAAGTTTAATAAAATATTTTTATTTATTTTTTTTATTTTTCTTTGTTCGCACATTAAAAATATTTCTTAAATAAGATTTTTCTGCTTTTTCATTATCATTAATGTTAATTAAGGTCCATTATAAATTGTTAATATATATATATATATATATATCACTTATTTCAGCGCTTAATGTAATTTTTATTTTTTATAATTAACTTAACTTACGTATTAATTGAAGTTAAATTAAGTTAACGATATTTTTTAACTAAAATTTTAACTTAACTGATGTAATTCTCATGTAAATTAACTTAATTGAACATTCACTCAATTAACACAACTAAGTTAAAAAATAGCATTAACTTACATAACCTTGGTTACAACCATCTTAGTACAAATTTAACTGAACTGTATTGTTTTTTAGTACATATTTTCACTATTTCGATACATACCTAATCGTTTTGTAGCGTATCTTCTTCTTCCTTCATCTTTCTTCCAACTATTTGAGGTTGGCCACACTTGCCCTAAACCTCCACTAGTCTCGAATTTCTACATCTCCTACGCACACATCAACAAGCTTCATATCATTCTCAATCGTATTCAACCATCCCTTTTTTTGGTCTTCCTCTTCCCCTTTTCTCTTAGAGTGTATACTTCTTAAAAAAAACATTTTGATGTAGTATACGTATTTTTTTTTTTTACAACATTTTAATATGAAATGTAAGTACTAGTGGCTATAAAAGTTCACAAATTTTTTTTTTTTTAATTTAATTTTTTTCTTATTGTATATAAGAGAAAAATTACATTTTTAACAGTTTTTTCAAATTCTAAAGAGTGTCACTTAAAATTACGCAATTTTTAAATTTTTAGAACAATTATTAACTATAGATCAAGTTGTCAGCTTCTTTTTAAAAATGTTTACTATATAGAAAATGCGCCTGGAAATTCTCTCGACGTAGAAATTTTTTTTTAATAGAAAATGTTATAAAAAACCAATATCTTAATTGATTGTTAAATGAGAGAAATTATATAAAATTGATTAAATTTATTTAAAATGTTTTAATTATTTTAGTAAGTTACAAAATTATCATATTTATAACCTTAAAATGAAAAAAAAAAAGAAAGGGCCCTATCTATAGATTTCGGCATTTTACTCTAATAAAAAGAACAAATACAATATTACAATAATTAACTACACTTAAATAGTTAAAAAAAAAATAAATAATAATTTATTATTTTATTTTATTAGTAATAATATACACAATAGGCGGGAATTATAAAAAATATAATTTATAAGAATGACAATATTTAACAAATGTAAATAAAATAAGATAAGTAACATTGGACATAGATTATCTGCCTCATAGTTGTTTATTATTATTTATACGGAATATAATTTAAACGTAGAAGTTTTTATTTAGGTATATCAATTGATTTTAATTATAAAAAAAACATTAACCGACTTAATAGTAAGATTTGTTGTATGTTTAATAGTTTCTATTCACTCTTATTTGAATGTCGTCTCTATTTATTTTTAAATATTTCTAACTATTTTTCTTTAGCGTGTGCGAGAATAAAAGGACAATATAGCGATTTATTTGTTATTCATAACATGGATGCACTATTTCTCGTTCAAATTTTTTTGAAAATCCTGATGTTTCACGTTAATATATCCAAGCAAGTTGTTATGCTCTGTGTCGCCAATGTCTTAATTTGAAGAGGTTTTCTTTTCTTTTTTATTCTTTCCGCGACCCTTCTGCGTATTAAGTTACCTAGGACGCCACAGCACGTCTTTCTAATATCGTGTTCTTATCGGTCTAATTCAAATTTTGGGCATATTACTAATATGGACATAATTTATTATCAATAAGCTGATTGTTTTATTCATGAAGACTAGATATATCTATAGATAAATCTCTAGTTTTCATGGTTTTATTATTAATCAATTATCAATCGTGTATTTTAATAATAAAGGATTAATAATAATGAATTATTGTTGTTTTTATTACCGGATTCTGAATCCAATTCTTCCAAGAACTCTTTAAATTTTCGGTGCATCAGTGTATGTGATTGAATGTAATTCGCTGTTTTTATGATTACTTGCAAAACATGGTTCATCGACAATATTTGGGAACAATGGTTTTACTGATGAATCAAACAGTTTGTTGCGATTCGTTGTTAATAATATGGATTCCGCTTTGTCCGGGCATCTCAGAATATTTTATTGGGACAAAAAATAAATATTTTTCGTAAATGTTTGATAAATCTCACGGGTCGCAAGCTTTTCAAGGTGGGCCGCGGGTTGGCCATCCCTGGTGTAGAGTATAGATTAAAGTGTGATGACTGATTTATGTGAACAAATCCTCCACCACGCGTGCAAACCATTTTACTAGAAAATAATTATTTTACGATACTATTCGAGTACTTTTGATTTTTGAACCAATATGGCGGTTAGTAAATGATTCGATACTATTCATTTGATACCAGTATTTTTTATCGATATGCGTAAATTATCGAAACCATGGTATCGATACAAAAAATACTTGTATCAAAAGAAAAGTATCGATACATTATTGGTATCTGCAATATCGAAACGTCCCTATCTGTATCATAGACATAGATATAGATACTATATCAATATCCGTGATCATAGAGCATATATAAGGTATAAATAAGTACGTTTCATAGAGTCATATACTCCACGGTTTTAGAATATATCTTCTAAGACCGTGATATACTCTATGTGATGTTATAGACTATGTTATCACATAATATTATCATTATATTGCACAGGCTTCTATTACAGAATAAAAAATATAATATAAGATAAATAAAAATATATTTTTGTGCCGACCCCAAATAGTTGGGAGAAATACGAAGGAGAAGAAGAAAAATAAAAATATATTTTTGTGCTTCTATACTATATTCTAGTATATAAGTCTGTGGTATAATGATATTATTATCAGTAATTGTTATTCAAAATTACCTGTTGCATCACAATATTAAAATATGTTCAAAAAACAATGATCAATCAATTCACTGATTGTTATTATTATTTTTTTATATGATTCTGTCTATATAGAACACAAAGTAAGTAGATTAGCATTAACTAACGGATATTTAATTCAATGCTAGTAGGATAATACTATACACGGAATGTATTATTTAAATTGTTAATTGTTGACAAATTATAGATAATCAGTAATTACTTTTACTAGACGCATATGTTTAAATCAGTTTAGGTTAATATTTTATCATCTATAATTGTGTAAGCAATATTTTATTGTGAGAATAGTGTCTAATTTGTACGTATCATTGGTTTTAAATTACCTTTAAATTTTTATTAACATTTTTACTTTTTACATTTAATTTCATAACCCTTTTAATTTTAATGTACTTTTAAAATATATTAATCAATAAAAGTTTTAATTTTCCATACCAAGTTTTAATTTTAAATTCTATTACAAATTATTATTAAAGTAACTTTTTATTTTAGCATATTTTTACACTTTCAATTAATTGACTCTTCAGTATTGGTTTCATAACTAGAAGTTTCTATTAGTCTTATAACATTGGACATTATGGAACTTGTAAAAATTTCCAAATCTAAATTACGACAAGAGTTAAAGAAAAAAATTTCGAAAATGACTGTTTATGAAATTGCTGAGCAATCAAAATTAATAACCAATAAAGTAAGTTATTCGACTGAAATAATAAATAAATAAATATTTAAATTATAATGTATTAAATTAAAATTTATATAGTTGACATAAATTCAGCCATTATTAGTAAATAAATATTAGTAAATCATTCTTATTGTATAATATTTAGGATATTTAATTTTATAGAATAGTATAAAATTATTAATAATAGAATTTAAAACTAGTGTGTTGATTTTTACTTGTATCCAACTATAGATTTAAAAAATAATATTCTGTTGTAAATATGTCCACCCTAATTCACATATCTAAAGAATCATGTTCACATAAATATATAATTTAAAATGTTTCCTTAATTGTAACATTATTTTATTTTTCTAAGTCAATTTTTCAGGTTTAGATTTTTAAATATTCGAAAATAACCTTTAATTAATTATAAATTTATAAAATCAAGTGTTCTAATCATTCAGTAACATTTAAAATTGATGAAAAATTACTAGAACCATCATATTAATACATACTTTATATGCACAATATAGAATTAATCATTTATGTATTTATTTGAGTATAAATGTTAAAACTTAGTTCATTATAATTTAGTCTTTTTAGTTATTAATTATATTATGCTTTAGATATAAGATTCTAATTAATCATTTATTTAAATAATTATAAAGCTTTAATTCATTGAATTTATAAATGTTTTATGTAGTTGTAGATATTTTAAATTTCTAATGATGTAATACAATTATAAATTATTTACTTACTAATATCATTGATTATAAATACTATAATACTAATATGGACCTTGGGTTTAAATTTAATAGTAAACTAGATCCTGGCCCCCATATTAATTATGTTTGTTGTAAAGCTTTAAAAACACTTGGGTTTATTGTGAGATTATCCAGAGATTTTCGACTGGGATTATCAATCAAGTATATTGTGCTCTAGTCCGCTCTATCCTTGATTATGATGCGATTGTTTGGGATCCCGTTACTGCTGGTCACTCTAGTGAACTTGAAAGGGTACTAGGTAGGTTCCTTAGATTTTCTAGATATTTGTTAAATATTCCATGCACGCCTCATGACTATGGCCCAGTTGCTGATGTGCTTAATTTGTCATCTCTGGCTGAACGTAGACGGTCCGCGGGTTTATCCTTCCTTAAAGGGCTATTGTGCAATAAAGTGAATTCTTCAGTTCTTGTATCCCTGTTAACTTAAGGTCCCTCAGCTTGTAACTAGGGCAACTGCTCCTTTCTTTATTCCCCACTCTACCACCAATTATTTGGGCAACGAGCCTATTAGGCAGTTAATGTCCCATGCGAACGCGGATCCTTCTTTTTTAGAGTCTATCTTTGAATATTAGATTTATATAATTATCCTTAAGATTATCTATATGTATTGTTGTAAAAATTTGTTGTACTAAATTTACTATATTACTTGTAAAAGGGCTAATGCCCGTATATTCTATAATAATAATAATACTATGTATTTATAATCAATGCTAATCTATTTAAAAAAATAACAATATATGTTTAGTTATTGATTCACCCAGCATACATTAGAAGCAAAAGAGTGTCTGTTTATATCAGTATGGATTCCGAAGTACAAACAATAAATATTATTAAAAACATTTTTGACACAGGAAAAAAATGTTTTATTCCAAAGTGTGTTATTATGTTTTTCAAACTTAATTACATTGTTTATATATAAATACTTTGTTTTAAGATATAATCAATATGATATGTCTATGGTGAGTTTGGAGTCAATGGATGATCTGAAAAGCTTGCCGAAAACCAAATGGAATATATTACAACCAGCAGACAATGATGTTCGTGAAGATGCATTGTCTACAGGTATTCTATAAATGTTATCATATTTTCAAATATTAATAATAATGAATTTGGGTTTAAAATATTATACAGGTGGTTTAGATTTGATGATAGTTCCAGGCTTGGGATTTACTATCAATGGAAAACGGTTAGGACGCGGAAAAGGTTATTATGATCGATCTATTGCTGAGTATAGGAATAAATATCCTTATAATAATTTAAAAATTATTGGATTAGCATTTAGCCAACAAATATGTGATGATATACCTACTAGCGAACAAGATAGTTTAATTGATTATATTGTGTATTGAAATAAGTAAGTAACTATGTGAAAATGATATAATAATTAATGTATTAGTTTTCTAAATTGTACACTGTTCTAAAATTATAATCGGTATTAACTATATATTGTTTTATAGTTCAATTATGATTGTTATATTGTGTTTTGTTTAAAATAAAAATAAATTAAATTCTAGGCATTATTATATATTTTATGTCTCCATTATATTAAATTATAAATTATCATTACATTACATTTACAATCAAAGTTCTTATATAAGCAATTTCATAAGTATATAAGGTAAAAATGAATTAAATATACTTATGTTATCAGATTATTATAATTTAACACTATAGTCACATCCAAAAATTACAAATAATATTTGTTGAGCATAATTATTTTACAGTATAACATCATATGGCTATAATAATGATAAATATTTAAATCATATCACATAAACACTATAATATCCATTTAGATGAAAATTTACAAAATTAGAAATTTTTCTTACAAGCTAATATTTTAAAATAAAATGTTTGGTCAACAATAAATATATTACTTTGAGAAATGTACTTATCTGTATACTAATGATCATTAATTTTACTGATGTCTGATATAATCTATAGGCATTTATAAATTAATTTATATATATTATAAATACTATAGGAAATCATTTGGATTCATTTATAACAAAGGATATGTGATGATTGTGTAAATATCATTAAATATTTTTTATAACTAAAACCACAAATTTCATAGGGCGTATAAGTAAAATGTCACAATTTTCGTATAATAATTTAATATACCTATAATCTATGAGTAATATATAAATATGTGAGTTCATTAATAATAATAATAAAAATAAAATACATTATTGTACTTGATAAGTGTATAATATACATATTAAAATTTTTATATTGAGAGTTTGAATGCAATTTATCAAATAGAGCCGAACATTCTTTTCCCCTTGGTGATAACAAGGGTGACGGTGATCACAGATACGAGAAACATGATCAGACCTATAAACGTCGTGACTAAACGACACCAACACCTGTGCTTCTTTCCCACCTTGATCTTCTGCATCAGCTTTTCTGCTTGTTGTGCGTCCAATGTGAATTGCAATCCACGCAACATAGCGTCACAATCCTAAACAAAACAGTTAAACGGATTTAGTGATACTATAAATTATAATTTATTAATTATATACTTCTTAGTAAACATACAAACTAATGAAAATATTAGGTATGGGAACTGCAATGTTATTTTATCGTTCAAAAATCTATGCATTTAATCACTATGGTTAAAAGATATAAAAGAATAATTGAAAAGACCATTACTTTTGATAATAAAAAGAGTTAAGTAGATATAGACTATATAATTCAACTTATATTTGCAGAAATTATAAATTAATTTAAGACAAACCAAACAATTATCTTAGATTTAGAGAGAGATATATATAACATACTAATTACACTATATTTTATAATATAATCTAGAGGAACAAACATGGTTATTTGAAGATACCTATTCTAGAAAATATGAAAGAAACAAGGCAATTTAATAAAAAAACACTAAGTTTCACTAAAATATTGTCTTCATTGATTTAAGAGAATTAAATGTTTAAACTTTTTTTTATTAATTTATATTTATAGCATCATAAATTTAGGAAGCATGTGTGACAATATTAATCTTAAATATATTGCCTATATACGGTTAGAAATATTTTTGAATATTATTGTTTGTACACTCTAACTAAGCTTAGTTTGTATGACGTTCTAACATCAACAATTTGCAGGATAATAATTACCAGGGCTAGGATTTGTATGCAATAAAAAATTGTAATATATGCATTTTATTTACCAAAATATGCAAAAATATGCATTTAAATTTTTATAAGATAAACATAAAAATATAGTTAAAAAAAAAATATTTGTTTATTGAAATACATCAGTGGTTGGATTTTTTTCTTAACCCTACAATGCATGATTTTTTTATTTTTCATTATTTAATTTTTTTTGGGTTGTTATATTAGTCCTAATGAAGGAGAAATTACTAAAAAAAAAATTGGTATTTTAAGCCTCTAAAAAACCAATTTTTTAGTTTGTTGCCTGTGAGCAACGCTATGTATTTACGTACAACATAATTATTTATTAAATTTATAAATGTAATTTATTCATATACCTATCTTGAAAAGTTATATTGTTTATTCATCAACTATAAATATAAGAAAATAATTGATTAACTTACCAATTACAAAACAAAGTATACATTTTTAAAAATGTAACTTAATACAATATAATTGAAAAATAAAATAAAACAAAAGTAATTTAAAATAAATTTTATGTTTAACAAAAATAACCAAGTCTTATACTTTAATCAGCAGGTCTAAAATTAAATAAGAAGTAATAATATTAAATTATAAATATTAATCACAAAATATACTAAAAACATCAATTTTTCGCATTCTTATAATCGAAATATGTAATATAAAATTATTATTAATAATTAATTAATTATTATAATATTATTATAAAATAACACAGAATCACGTATTCAAAAGACCAGCTATATTTTCAATTTTTTGAAATGTATTTATACAATGGCCATTAGTACAACAAACTAAAGATGTTACAGAATACTAGTCAGAGTTCGTTACACATCCATGGCTATACTATCTGTACCAACTAGGTACCTAATTATAAGCTATATAAATTCAACATTGCTGTTGGTAAGTCGAATATGCTACATCCACCGTGTCGAACTATTATATAGTTAAATAGACAAATTATTGATGCGCTGACATTCACTTAATAATAACACTAAGTTCAGACCAATCAGTGATCAATATTAATATGTTATGTCCAAACAACAAAAAACGATGGATGATGAAAATCGGTAACGAAACGCGTTTCGTTTTACCTACCAATACATTATTATTAATTATTCTAAAGCTTAAAAATGTAAAAGTCAAAATGTCCATCACCTCCAATTAACCTCGGTATTTTATGTTTGGTTTTCGTAAGGCATATTATTTGTACTAGACGAGATAATTAATGTATTGACGTAATGTACAAAATTATTTTATGGAACATACCTATACGCATGGTTACAAGTTTTAAAATAATTTTGTCATATTATTTCTGACGGCCAGTGGCGTAGTCAGGAACTTTTTATGGGGGGGAGGGGGTTTCAGCAAATTTATGTATATTTAATCTTATCACTATCATTTTGACTACTATTAGTATTGATCTCGGTATTTTTAAGTATGGTTAACATTAGTTTTTTTGATTCAGGTAAAGAAAAATAATTTTTCTAGTATGCTTATTTGTTAGAGAATTTACCTATAATAATAATAATAATAACAATTTAGGAACTAATATAGGAACATAAATATTAGATATTAGAATATTTTCTGTCCAATCACTTAGGTATACTAAAAATTTAAATTTAAAAATATCTTACCATAATGGAATGTTTAGACGTCTTATAATGATGTAAAATTAAAATAAAACAAATATATTGGAATATAAATGTCAAATATAAACGAATAAACGAGTATTAAGTAAAACAGTGAGACACCAACGGGCAACGACTATTAGTTTTATACAATAAGGTGCTTGTGTTAAATGATCAGCGAGTCGCGAATGTTATAGGTATATCCAAAATAAACTTTGAATACAGATAATGATATCTCTTTTATGTCAGTTATCGGGACCAGACGACCGATTTATATTTATATATGTATATAGAATTAACCGTTGTAGAAAACCTAAATAATATGTTTCCGAGCAAAAATTATGAAAGTAGTAGTAAAGTATTTAAATATGATCATAATATTATGACTTTTGTGTGTGTGTGTGTGTGTGTGTGCAGCGTGTTTATATTACGTTTATAGTGTTTATACAAACTATTAATATGATTTCCAAATCAAAATTATATAATATAAAAATGTTAAAGAATAAACCGTGTTTCATGTAAAAGTTAATTTACCATCTCAGGATCATGGGGGGGTTCTGACCCCCAACCTCTCCCCCATGGATACGCCACTGCTGACAGCTATCATACAAAGGTTCAACAATAATTTATGACTATAACGCACGGATTGACATAATAATCAGAACTAATATTTATTACAAATAATGATATTCACTATCACATATTTTTAAACAGATATCTGATATTATAGATATTAAAGATTTAAACGTATATAGAAAAACTCATTCTCTATTATAACTCACATTGTCGGAAAATAAGTTTGAGTGTCGTAAATTCTTATAAAGTAGGCACACGTGGTAGCGGGTGTAAAGTTTTTATTTGGACCTCACGACCGTAACAGATTGGGTTAAGATTTTTGAACAAAGATGAATATATTGATTTCTAAGTACCTCAACGTGTACATATGAAATATTTTAGTAATATTAAAAAAAAAAAAAGTAACAAAGTAGGTAATAATCAAAAATTAAAAGAAAGATATTAAAAATGTTTAGATGATATACGTTTATATTTCATTTTGAAAAACCCTAGTCCTCATACAACCATTAACCTATAGCTGCAGACTCCATAAAATCGATTTCCGTTACATACTTATAATCGATGTAATTTATATAGTTTTTGTACAGTTGAACATTAAAATGACGCGGTTATCCGTAATGTAAAAAAATCAATATACTAAAATAATGTTTTTTTTTTTAATTAGTGATTTATATCCATAGACTATAAAAATTATATCTATTTTACAATCTTTATGTATAATATATCATATAAATAATTCGTATTAAGTTGCATTCTTTACTTAGGGCGTATGTCGGTATCGATCAAATATCGGTTCATGGAGATTATACAATCAACAGGTACAATGCGTATAATAGGTACCTATGAGTTATATTTTGACACGACACCGTCATTAGTTGTATACCTACTGGCCTATATTTATGTGTAAATATATTTTTATTTTTCGCCGTTGAATTCAATAAAACCTGCGGGTAAACGAACAAAGACTACATAGAAAATATCAAATACTATTTTTACACTACCTGAGTTAGTCGTGCCTGGAGAAATAAAATATTTAAATTTAGCTGCTAATTTAAAACGAATAAATATCTGTTTTGTTTGTGCAAAAGTTATGTAAGTTTAGAGATTTTAATTAAATAATACTAAACCAGTGTAAAGACTAGTTTACCGTATTATGAGAATTTGTTGATTTGGAGTAGTGAAACAATAACGTTTTCATTATTTAAACTTATTTTAAAAAAAAAATTGACTTAAAATGTATTTGAGAAAAACCTCTGATTTTTATAAATATCAAACAAATAAATATGATAAAAAAATAGAACAATAATAATCATTATAATAAATGTATAACTATTACATAACAGAAATGTTCAAATCCAAACGATATTGGAGTTTATTAAGACATTATGTAAACAGCATTGAATCCAAAAAAACTCTTGTAATTTTTAGTAGCTTTAAAAATATACAGAATATTTTTTAGTTTTATGGTATGCATAATATTGTTCTAGATTTTTTTTAGGATTATTGTGTTGAAAAACGTGTCCTCATCACAGTATCGTTAATATTTTATTATTCCAGTAAAATGCATTACGACGGACAAATATCAGGTAGTATACCTACCATAGTAATACATTGGGACATTTGCAGGTACCGGTTCTGCACCGCACACCAGAAATATGAATATTTACAACACAACCGTTGCTCGTATTGATCCAAAACTTGATTGTTTCATAATTATTAGACTATCATATATTAAAAGAAGACAAAATTAATTTACAAAACATAAAAAAAATAACCAGTCGAATATAAAAATTCACGTTTGTATCACCGTTTCATCCTTGCAAAAAAACTATTGGATATAAATATAATATAATACAGTCAAAAATGATTCCCCTTGGATTAAAATAGTTTCCAGTCAATTAAACTGATGCCGACAGACAACAATATATTATGTATATTAAATGCGAGTAAGATTAAATTACCAATTTATTTATTTCTATCTATGTAGGTATAATAGTGGTGAATTAATCCTTCAAATTTATTTCTATAAATCAACTATTATACTAATAATATTTGAATAATTTATTGAAACACGATGAACCGAATCGGAGGACTTTACACGGAATAGTGATGTACGCCAGTGTACTAATTTCTCGGCCAAAATCGGTAAAATTTTCAGGTCTAGCAACTTTTTTTGTAAATTTATTTTGCCTTCGTTAAACACATTTCAGTAAAGCAATGGAGTGATTATAATAAGACAATTACATATAAGAAAACTAACAATTAGTTAAATTGAGAAGCCTGAGGAATTAATGAATTTGATAATAGAATGGAAAACAAAAAATGGAGTGAGAGTTAAGAAGGAGATTAGTGTCGGGAGTGATATAACCAAAAGAAGATAGGACAGAAAAAAAGGAGTTTTCGGCTAGGGAAAAAAGAAGGTTAGTGAAATATAATATAGTTGAAGCCGCACATGGTGTCATCGTGTATATAGAGGAGAAGATTTAAATGAGAGCATGGCAAGAAAGAATTGTGGCCTATTCGAAGGCGAATAAAAGCGACGATTAGTTGTCTGAAAAACTTAAAATCATTGAACCATGGACAATGAGGGATAGTGGGAGTGAATTGTCTGTGCCAAGCGCCATAATTAGGTGACAAAGAAGACCATTTAGATTGCCAAGCATTCCGTAATAGTTTGCGGTGAATTGGAAAGATATTAGAAGCTGGTATTTTGGAGTTAGAAATGTGTTTGGAGAATTTAGTTGAGAAGCTAGATAATCAGCTCGCTTATTGCCTGCGATAATAACATGACTGGAAACCCAAAATAATTTGATAGTTTTGTTATTAAGGTTAAGACAGAATATTAGGAGTTTGATAATGATAACCAAAGAGGAAAGGAAGGAATGTATGAATCAGAAGTTATAGCAAGGAGAAATGACTGTGAGTCGGAAATTATGAGGAAGTTATTAAAGTCAAGAGAGAAGATAAACACGGAAAAAAAAGATGAAGACGGTGAAATTGCGTTTGGGTAGTCAGAAAAGGATATATTGAGTTTGGATATGAAGGAGGAACAGCTGGCTGAACTATTCGACCAGGGCTTGAAATCGAAATAAAAAATTTTGATTTTAATTTCAATTTTGACTATTGATATTAGTTTTTTTTAATTTTGATTTGAGTTTCAAATATAGGTATTTATTTTTTGCAATTTCGTTTTTGTTTTTGAATATCGATATTCATTTTTTTCAATTTCAGTTTCAGAAATCGGTATTTATTTTTTTTTCGATTTCGGGTTCACAACAGAATGTAGTCCATAACTTATAATAATTTCTCAAATTTTAGTATATCATTAGCATAATAGTGTTGTAGGCTATAGCGATAAGCTACTGATGTTGGTAGTATATATTTAAATCCATTTTTTAATACTACTTATGTTGTAAAACATTTCGTGCAAACTACAATTATTATTAAAGTGTCTCAAAAATAAAAAAACATAATATGAAAGTGAAGCTAAAATGAAGTAAACTAGGGATACATCTATGTGAAACATAGGCGTGCGCAGACCTCTTATTCAGGGTATGCAATAGGCTGCCACTACCTACCCTCCCCCCCCAAAAAAAAAAACTGAAAGTTAATTTAAGCGTTTGAAATTCTGGTCTTAATAACTATTTAATTTAAAATTTTAATTTTTTCCCCCGAAAAAAGTGACTGAATAGCCATTTCTTAATCATTATAGCTGTCTTCATAATTAAAATTTAAAATAAATTACGAAAAAAAAATTAAATACATAACACTTGAAATGGTTTGAGTAACACGTTTAAATAGGGTAAATAAATAAAAACGTAATTATATACTTAAATAAAAAACAAAATAAATATAATAAATAATTAAAATTAATCATAATACAATTCTGTGTACAGTTGAGTTATTAAATTACCAATAATGTTTTAGCTTATATCATATCTTGTTCTGTGGTCGATAGCTATTTAATCTCGCTTGAATTATTGTACTTCTTAATTTCATTAACACATTAAATCGTTATTATAGCATATGATTTGTGTTTCAAAAATAAATTAAACTGTCTGGGACTGAATATAAAAATATAATAAAAATCATAATGCAATACAAAATCACATAATATACAAAAGACCAAATAGTTTTATTTTATTTATTTTTTATAATTTTAGAAAGAAGGATCTATGTTTAGGGTATGCAGTTGCATACCCTGCATACCCCCTGCGCACACCTATGATGTGAAATTATTAAAATGTAAAATAAAGTTTTTTAATCATAGACTCAGACATAATTCAACTAAATATGAGACCAATGTTTTAAACTATAAGTGGGACAAATATAACGACGCCTAGCAAAACTGCAAAAGTACAAAATAAAACTATTTTAGGTTATTTGATTGTATATTATTGGTTAAAAGTATAACTCACGGGTGACAGCCAATGGAGTATTATAAATTAATATGTTATCCATAATAATACACTACAAAATATCTATATATAGTATATTATATGGAATAAATCGTATGTATAAAAACAACAATTGCTCATCGAACGCCGATTCCTTATCGTAAATATTCTAAGAAAACAAAATCGGAACTAGTTATTTATTATTATATATAATCAATATTATTTCCAAATATGGCAATGTCTATGAATTGACAATATAAATAGACCTGTTGGCTGTTGAATTTTAAATTAATTTGATTTAAAATCGTTTTAATTATTAAAATGATTTTGATTGTGAATTAAAAAATCGATTTTAACTTTTTTCAATTTCAATATAAATTTTGAAAATCATCACCAACCAATAACGGTTTTGATATTACTTTTGATTTTCTAAAAGATTTTTAACGATTTTTATCAATATTTGAAATCGATTTCAAGCCCTGTATTCGACACAGAATTGTTTATAAAAACTAGTAAGTATCTATTAGCATATTATTAGTAAGTAGCTACAAGGCCGTAACTGAGGGGGGGTCCAGGGGTCTGGACCCTCTCACACCCCGAAATTTTCAAAAGTAGAAACATTTTAGCAGTGAATATAGTTTATTAACTATAAATTGTATTAAATAATTTAATAATGTAATAATTTAAGACCTCCCCTCCCCCGAAATTTTTTTCCAGTAACGGCCTTGAGTAGCTACTGTTTTGAGAAAGATTTCAAGTACAAGTAAATCTCTGAGGAAACATAATATCTTATAGGGAAATTTTATTTAGTTCTAAGATGTTTGGTTTCACAATTGATTTTTAGTGAAGGTAACAAAATATCCTGTTTTATTACTGTAAAAATTTTAAATAGTATAGAAAATATAGAAAGAAACAAAAAATCCAAAAGTGAACAAATCATTATCCCTTTGCATCATCTTTATACAGTCTATTACGGGCGCAAAATGTGGGCGATTCTAAATTCCACCGATTTACAGGGAGTCGATTTTAGAGTTGGATTTATAACATGTAAATTCCACCGATACTTTTTTTTTTTTACCTGAAAAAAAATATAAATTCCACCGGTACTTATTTTTGACCTGAAAACACATAAACTCCTTTGAGAACATCAAATATACATCACTTTACAAAACCTCTATTAGATATTCAATCATTCACTTACATTATGAACTTAATAATCTTAGAAATTCACAATCAAAATCACGCCAAAAATATTTAAACACCATTATTTCGACATTCAAAGAAAACAATATTACCATCAGTGGCGTAGCCAGGATTTTTAAATGGGGGGGGGGCTAACTACTTTTTTGGATAAGTAAGGTAAGAGAGGATATGAGAATTCAGCCTTAACCCCCCCCCCCCTCACCATCTACCACCAAGTTTCTAAACGTAATTCAAGCATTTTAGTATAGTTTTAAAAATATTTATTAATATATAATTTATAATAATAATAATAATAATTTTGGTTTCAGTGTTCAGTTACTTGCTCCACTCTGACAGCTGCATCCTCTTAGGCGAATTTCTGGCAAATTCAGTTATTATTTCACTTTCATCGAATTGCTCTTTTTTATTTATATTAGCCATAGCTAACCCATTCAGTCTGTTTTCCGACATGGTGCTTCTTAAAAAAATTTTTAAGCGATTAAGTGCTAAAAACGTTCTTTCCGGTGTGAAAGAGGTAACTGGTAACGTGGCGAATAATTGTAAAAGTATTTTAATGTTAGGTCGAAGATTGGTGTGATAATAGAGTGAATCAAGAGCAGAATTCGGTTTTGGAATAGTATTTTGACTCCATTGTTGCCTCCATATGAACAGGTTAGTTCTGATTGTAGATGAGGTATCATCATGGAGATCTTGGATATATATTTTAGCAGTTTTTATAATATTTTTATCGTCATACATATTTAAATTGGCCGGAATAAGTCCTTCAAGTGGCATAATATCAATAAGCCTTTGATTAAAACGAGCATCAATTGATTCTATTAAATAGTCAAGATACATTATACATGTAAACATGGCCCATGGGGGGCTATAGCCCCCTTAGCCTCCCCCCCTTCTTGGCTACGCCACTGATTACCATTATGCAATTCGTCAAAGCTGCATCTAAACATTAACCAGCCAAATTTTAATTTTTAAATTAGAGCTCTTAATACACGTGAATTCACGGAATTCACGTGTCACGTGTAAAATCCAAAATAAAAACGTATATCCTTAACTTAATACTGTACTATTAATTTTTTATTAAAACTTCAAGTGTATAACATAAAATTACTAATTTTACCATTGTAAAAATGGATATATATTTTGGATAAACATGTATTTCACGTGTACACGTGAATTCCGTGACACGTGTTTTAAGAGCTCTATTTTAAATTATTGTATTTAATACACTAAATATATAATAAATTTATACCCACATAAATTATGTAATCTTAATTAATCAGATTGGATTTGGATTAAAATTTTACCTAAATAATGTTACTTTTATTACAGGTAAAAAAAACTTACCGGTGGAATTTACATTATTTTTTTCAGGTAAAAAAAAACATACCGGGGGGAATTTAAATTTTTTTTCAGGTAAAAAAAACGTACCGGTGGAATTTACATGAAAAAAGGTCTAAAAAGGTAGCAATCGGTGGAATTTACATGCACCCCAAAATGTGCATGACAAGAGCTCCTATATTGGGTTCGATAATTATGATGAATGGTTTCGCGTTTGCTTCCTTATCGGAAGTAGTGTGCAGCAGAGACCAGTGCGCTAACTGCACAAAGGCGAAAACCGGTCCGCATTTCCGATGCACGACGACGATCTCCACGACATTCGTATTACACATGTACATGACATGAGTATATAATAAAAAACAACCATTGTACGAATTTGGCGGCTGTGCAAACTGTACAATACGTTTCATACAGAACTCGTGCAAATGTGCGCTAGTTATTATATGGGAGCCAATACCGTTATCCGTGAAGGTCGTCCGGAAAAAGTGATCGTCCCGGTGCAACGGCGCGCTGTGATGAAAGCGGCAAACCCTAGTAAGCAATAGGAAGGCTTTTCAACTGCATTGTTGAGCTAGCGAGTATGCTTAAGACATTAATTAACGTTACGAAGCTATACCAGCTATAAATTCGATTTATACTACTTAGAATAAAATTCACGACATTTTGTTTTGTTTTTTTTTAGCTTTTTTTCGCGTTTTTTGTATATTAATGCTTTTTGGGGTATTTTGGTTACTTTTTTTGCTTTTATGTTACATTATTCATATTATACAGTTTTTTTTGGATTTTTTTTTCTTTTAAGTTACATTTTTTCAAAATGTGTTAAATGTTAAATGTTAAAAATGTTCTAAATAAATGTATTTGAAATGTTAATATTTATTTTTATGTGTTCCAAATCTTGTTTAATCATTTTCCGATTACTTTTTCCTTTGTGTTCAGTTTATCACGTATCGTATGATATATAATAGATTAATTTATGTTAAAAGGGCAATAAACACAAAAATATGCTCTTGCTCTAGAAATGATTTATTCATAATTACAGTTTATTTTTCGTTGTTTCGCCATATAGTTATTTAAAAAAATTCCGATAATTATTACATTTTATTTTTTTAAAACCCATTTTTAATACTTTGTTTATGGCTATTTGGAAGATTTACATAGCTTTATTGCTTTTCTTTAGTTTTTTATTGCTTTAAAATCCGTACTCTATTTATAATGATTCGCTCGTATATTAACTTTATGAATATAATATACAACAGGAGTGGCCAACTGGTCGATCGCGATGCCCTTCATATTTTTTTCTAATTTTTTTCAGAAAACAATTAAAATATGTATTTTATTCTTTTTTTCCAAAACATGAATATAAAAATTAGATTAATAACAAATAATAAAGGCAATATGAAGTAATAAATAACTATGAAAAACAAAATGTTTACACCGATATCGAGTAGTTATGTAGGCATATTGTACGTAATCAATTGGATAATCTGTATTAAATAAAAGTTTTTATCACGTTCGTATATATTGATAAAAAATATATTACAATACGTGTTTTTTTTTTAAATTGTAAAATTAAACGTTATTATTATTTATCAATATTTTCAACAGAAGAAATAAAGCAAGCGTAATACACGTACGTGTGTATAATATATATTCAAATCAATCGATGAAATGAGGGAAGAAAAAATCGTTGTGCACCTAAAGTGCGATCAAAACGGCATTATAACATTGCGACGAACAAGTGTAACGTTTTAAAAATATACCCTGTGCGTAGCCGGTGCACAGGCATGATCATAATCGTCATATCATCATCGGCACGCGTGTAACAATAAATAAGTGTAGGCTATATTTAGATACCGCGCGCGGGAATTAAGTACACGGTCTCGCCTGTATCGTACTACGTGTCCGACGTCCGTACAAGCGTAGGTTTACGTATTATGTAGGTCCACGGACACTGTACGTCTTTACATATGGTACACGCGTCGCGGCGATACATTGCACCCGGACCACCTTGACGATTGTTATTTTCGTATGCGCGCTTCGTTACGGGGCAATTTAATACTGTTGCGCCTGTATTATATTTCTGTGCGCAGAAGAGACTCGTTTATTTTTTCATTTTTTATTTTCACATAATATTTAATATGGTACACCGGTACCCAGCATCATTATTATTATCATCATCATCGTGTAGCAACAGCCGGGCACGCACCACTGGCGGGACCCGTGCAGGCTTTTCAAGAGTAATACTTATTGGAATAATAATACAAGTATGTAGGTACGTACATTCGGTATGAGCGCTTGGACGCCGACTGGAAATAACACTTTAAGATTACACCCGTATACGCGTGTCCGCGCCTCGGATCAAAGGGCGAGGGGACGCGTCAATCTCGTTTCGTACACATAATTCCATACGGTTTTTTTTTCTATGTTTAGTGTTTCATTATGCTGAAAATGATTCGCTGTTCCGAAGTAACATTTCAAATGGATTTTCATATTTACGAGTGAAGTCCCGTTTAATTTTCTCAACATATCCACTATGCTATTCATTTCGACGATCACATTGAACGCGTACCAAACACGATATTCGGTCATTTAACACTTATAACACTTTATAACTCTGTATACCGTTTTCGGCTTATTACAAGCCTAGGAGTATCGGAACTGGTACATTTTAAGCGTGATTCGCACAGTAATATAAAAAGTAGTTTAAAAGGCAAAAAACAGAAATTAGTGCCAAAAAAACACGTATTGAAATTGTTGTTTAAACTTTATGAAAATTGACACGAGTCCTTTTTTTATAATCTTCAAGTCACGGGTATTATACAATCAAACTATTTCCAAATCGAATACCATTTCGATTATAATATTATTCAGAAAGCATACATCTGATACTGTTACACGGTTGTACATAAATTATACGTAAATATAATTTTAATACGGGTACGTGGCCTGTCGCGCATGGGTGTGGGATGTTTACATTAACATTATAATATCATTTCAGTTTACGTATTTTCGAAAACATTCTCGACGGATACGAACAACACTACGAATATTATATACGCTTTGAAATACGTCTACGATAAATAATAATAATAATATGTTTCTTGGTGACTTTAACGATGGTGTATTGTAATCGGGTCGAAAATAATGTACAGATGTAGACTATAATGTTTATTATAGACGTGAAAATGACATTCAAAAACCGTAATAGCGGTCGCACTTACGTGTACACAAATTTTATTACTTGGCCGTGATTTTACTGATTTTCGAACGTTACGATTTCCAATCAAGCCCTTTCAATTCTCCCACCGTGATATAGTACATTTACACGTATATATAAATAATCTATCGTCTGTTACATATTTTCTTTTTGTGTAACATGATCTCACACGTAATGTTAATAATAATACGGTTTCGCGAGCCACCGCTTGTATCAGATGTGTAACGCTTACAACTCTTGTATACGCATATCTGCACGCTCACGCTCGTATCGTCGTGTCCCCTCTACCTATGTAAAAAAAATGGTATAGAATCACTGCAGCTTCCGTTTTAAATTCGCGTAGTACAATTTTCGTTTCCCAAGCATTATCATTATTATTATTATTATTATTATTATTATTATTATTATTATTATTAT